>NW_004955427.1:4718174-4777873 GCF_000276665.1 Chinchilla lanigera | reverse complement strand
AACCTACTTTTAGGTACAGTCTGATTTACTGATGATTTACTATTTGTGATCTCCTATTTTACTAATCAAATGTACTAGTTTATCTTATAAAATTTTTGAAAACATTTATAATTTTCTATTACACTGTTTTTTCTACCACAGAAAATTCCAATCTTATCTTTTTCTTACATCCAGTTTATTTTGTACCCATTTTATTTATTTTATTTTAAATTTAAAAAATTAACAAAACCACAATGAAGACAAAATCAAAACAACACAAAAGCAACAAAAATGATACATGACCTCAAAACAAATGGTAAGAATTTTTTTTTTTTTTTTGGTACTGGGGAATCAAACTCAGGACCTTGACCGCTTGCTAGGCAGGCACTTGGACCGCTGAGCTATCTTCCCAGCCCAAAATGATAGGAATTAACAATGGTTGCTACATTACATACTGTTATCATCAACGAAGTCGCTCATTCCATCACACATAAGAATGTATGATTGATCAAACAATCAAAGACAGTAACAAGTAATAAAGGAAAACAATAACATTGGAAATGATGCAGAGCTTCACCATACAAGATGGTAGGGGATCAACAGTGGTTACGAACCCTAAAGAGTAAATAAAATCTGAACGGTACAATAGGTATTGTGAAAAGGGAAAAGAAACTGCTCAAATAGGAAGGAGCAACTGAGATGAT
This sequence comes from Chinchilla lanigera, assembly GCF_000276665.1. NCBI lineage: Eukaryota > Metazoa > Chordata > Mammalia > Rodentia > Chinchillidae > Chinchilla > Chinchilla lanigera. The sequence continues at coordinate 4,777,190 of NW_004955427.1, read as the reverse complement.
GCAGAGGAGAAGAAAAAGAAAGAAGGGGAAAAACATATGTATATACAGACACATAGGATAGCTAAGATGACTGTACTATTAATATCTTTTGGTTTATTGAAAGGAACTGTTAATGTGTAATTTTTTGATTAATCTTGCTTGTCTATATCTGGTTGAATATAAAACCATTGTGAAGATGGCATTGTGTAGTATAGCAACCTTTGCTAATATCTTATACCATGTTTTAAAATTCTGTATCATTTTTATTGTTCTCGGTGCTGTTTTGTTTATGTACTTGTCTTTGTTATTTTGGTATTTTTTCTTTTCTCTTTAAAATGAAATAAGGGTTTGCATATGATTCTGAAAGATATTGCTCAGTACCTTCTTCATTATAATTCCATTTCAATTTGTGCTTTGTGTTTACTGGACACTTTCTTGTTATCTCTGCTGTTTTGTTTATAACATTTAAAAGTGCTACTACTTTCTCAGTTGTGGAGGACAGAAAAATTTGCCTATAGATATCTGCATAAGTAGGACATTTCTATGGCATTTTTCTCACATTAAGTTTCCTATTAGGGATGCATATTTTCATATTAAAATACTTACCTAGAGTTTGTGATAGTCATCACGTAAGTTACATTTTGAAGAGATAGCTCAGTGCCTGTTTTTATCTGTGAAGTGGTGTAATTATCTTGTGTTAAGATTATCACAATGAAAACCTAAAAGTGAAACAGTAGACTTTAGAGGAAGAGAAGTATTATGGAACAAACTGCATCACAATCAGTAATTGCTAGGGTGCTCTTTCATCGTTTTTGAGCAGTGATTTCTTACACAGTATTTCTATTCAGGCACCATTTAAGTGCCGAGCATGTCAGTGACATAGTTTATACGATCAGGCGGAACATTTGGCTCCTTACAGAAGTAGTGATTTTTGGAAAATATAAGCAACTATCTGGAACTTCTTAAAGTTCTAAAGAACTTCAAAATGTAGCATTTTAAATAAAACCAACAACAATCCCTATTCCACAGAGAAAAGTACAGTCAGTTTTAATGATTGTACCTTAATGAATTACTTAGAACTTTTTATCCTGAGAAGTCAAGAAAACAAAACAAAGATTTTTTAAAAATCTAACTATGGCTAATAATATGGCAAAATGATGAAGTATATTTTCATAAAAAATACTTTACTCAATGGATGACATCTAGACAAAAACTTGAGATCCATGCTAAAATTAATAGATTTGTTCTATCCTGCATTCTGACTCAGATACAAAGAATATCCAGTGGCCAATTTTTAAATCAGATAGCCATGTTTATATGCACATGAAAACGAATTAACTTGATGGAAACTTATGAAGAAAAGATTAAATGAAATATTTGTATTTTTTAAAAGGAATACAGACTGAGTGCCTGGTTTGACTGCACAGATATCTACCATTTTTTCAGGTATTAAAGAATTTCCTAACATATTAATAATTGCATCTTATAAAATAATTCGATTTCTACTTTCATCTTTCAAACTTGCCTATAGTAAAATTAGCACTGAAAAAGCTAAGTTTCATCCAACCCCTTGCTGCTATCCTTCTTAAAAAATGTAACTGGCAAAGGAAAATTGTTATATTTTATTTTTGATTGGAAAAAGAATGAACGCGGCATTTTGAGTTAATAAAGAGAGGCTTTAAATGGGTTGTGTATCTCATCAAAATTAATCAAGCTTTTCTAATATGCATGGCCCAATCAAAGTTCTTCCTTGGTCTAAATAATTTTAATTAAGCAATTCTACCTTCTGTAGCGGTCATTACCAGGAGATAATTGACTGAATCTGTAATGAAGCAGTCTGCGAATGCTAAACAAACAGCAAGGTTAATTATCTGGCAGAGAGGTCTGTGTGGAAGGCCAGAAGTAGCCTTCCAAGTTTGCTAATCCCAGAGCAACTCTCAGTAAATTACGGTAATCCTCTTTCAAAACATGGTTCAACTGCAGTTGCTATGCACCATGTAGGTTCAGATCAAGCGATCAAGAACCTTATTTAAATATAATAATACTGAAGGGTGCTTTTTAAAATTAGCCTATTTCTTTTGAGCAGCGTGTTTCCTTTTTTATTTAATTGCTCCTTTAATTATAAACTCTGGAGCAACTTTCCAAATTCTGCAGTGTAGTTCAGCAGAACTAACAGCAAAGTTATATTTTTCTTAGAGACGTAGTCCAGAAGGCTGATATCATGCAATATATAATCCCCCAGTTATCTGATACTTCTATACTCATTCAAGAACCTTATTCTCCTTGTCTCCTTCTGACCAAGACTTCTGCTTGTCATGGGCTACCTGAAGTATCTGATGCTTTTTAAGGCACACCCCCGCATTGTGCTTTATGTACATTTCACATTTAATTTTATTCATCTAATTCTATGCTTTAGAAGTAATAATAATTCAGTGATTGCTACCTAGTAAAATGGGTTTTAAAATTCATACCAAACAAATTCTTTTTCGAAAAGAATAAGGAAACAATAGTGAAACATTCTTTCGTCGTGGGTTCATGTCTGGAGGTCATGGCGCATTCCTTATGGGGAGCTGGTACATCCACATAACACATCTCATCTTCTTATCCCTTCCTTCCTTACCTCTCTACCCTCTTTCTTGCATCTCTTTATCTCCTTCACTTTTGCAGAAGTTCTCCTTCCTTGTTTCCATCTTTATTTTGCTCTGTGTTTTATTTATACACTGTATTTCTCATATGAAGCCATGCAACATTTAGAGTTGCTTATCTGCTTTATTTCACTTAAATTTCTGATCTCAAATTACATCCATTTGGCTATAAATGAAATTTATCTTCTTTGTGGCAGAGTAGTAATGTATTATGTACGCATACCACCTGTTTTTTCTAGTTGGTTAGTTAGTTAGTTTTTTGTGACAGGGTATCTCTGTGTAGTTCTGGCTGGCCTTGAGCTCATTACATAGCCCAGGTATGCCTCGAATTTGTGGAGATCCTCCTGGTTCAGCCTCCCAAGTGTTGGGATTAGAGAAGCAATCCAACATGTCTGGGTGTTTCTTTTCTTTTGTTCTTTATTTGTATATTTGTTTTCGCATATAAGAGAAGTTGTACAACATTATAAAAATATTCTTGAGCTCAGATGATCTGCTTTTTGGCCTAGAGGAATGTCATCTTTTTTATCCTATTTGCAAGACTTTCAGTATAATTTTATAATAATTATCATAGATTATCACATTTTGTGTTTTAGAATTTTCTAAACCATTGCATAATTTTGACATTATAAAGGACTCTTCATAATAAACATATTAAAATCTAATTAAGATGTGATTAAGTTTATTTTAAGAGATTTTCAGAAAGTATTACAGGCTTTTTCTATCTACTTTTTTCTCTGACTATAAAAAAGCAGAGTAATATGTGTATTGCGCATAAATGTAGAATAATAAATAATCTGGAAAATATTCACGTTTATATTTGAAAATTATTTTGCCTTAAGTACTTACTTTTAAGAGAGAAAGATGTGCTAATGTTCATGACCCAGCACGTGCTAGTCACAGTGTGTGTCAACCCACCAATGCTACAGTCGTTGCTTTCACTTCTTACACAAGATAAAGACCACAGAACACTGACCCTTTAAATCTATACAATTTTTTAAAAATTAAACTGGTTAAACAGTTAAGTGCAAGGTCTGCTGTATTTTAGATCAGGTTGGTTTGGGTCTTCTTGAGACTTCTGATGAGACAGTCTTAGTTACCTGGAAGGCAAAAGAAACAACTTTGTTCATAAAAGTGAAAATGAAGCACATGATATGGGACTGTTGGAATCCTTTTGTCAGCCAATCAGTATACTACAGATTAATTTTTCTTTTAGTCATTGGGAATTCCATGGCACATAAAACTAAAAGAAAATCCAAAAAAGTCCACAAGAAAGATGACACAACTTTTGTTCTGAAGTAGCGATAGAGAAAACTTTTTTACCTACAATTAAATTTTCCACTAAATTAATATAGAAGATGGTTAGCCTTTGGAATATACACTTTTTCCCAGAACAAAATAATTTTCTGTGCCATTTTTGTCTCTGTCCTGCTTTCAGAATACATTTGAAATACAATTTGATATTACAAAATAACAACATTATGTTCTATGATTTTGACTGTTTTCCACCATTAATGAAAAGCAAAATACAGCAGAAAAGCAGGGAGCACTTTTTCCATTCAGAAATTTCAAAAATATACATTTTGATCTATTTTTTAAAGAGAATAACAAAACAATAAAAACAATATGGAATTTCAAAACTAGATGATATGAAATTAGCAATGGTTATTATATTGCATGTTGTTATCTTCAGAGTAGTTGCTCAGATTACCAGATACAGGCATGCAAGATTGATCAGAGAATATAAGCCCTAAGTGTCCTTTTCAATGCACTAATAGAAATTAGTAGTATGATTAGCTTATTTACCTTACGTATATATATATATATTTCCCTTTCCTTCCTTTCTCCTTTTCACAAACTCGGTTCTTTCCTTTTGAGCAGTTTCTCTCCCTTTCACAATATCTACTGTAGCATTTGGATCTTATTTACTCTTCCATTTACTTACACTAGGGAGACAATACAATGTTTACACGTGTGAGTCTGATTTATTTCACTTACGCGTATGGTCTTTAGTTGCATCCATTTGCCTATAAAAGCCTCTAGTTTATCTTTATAATTGAGTAGTACTCCATGTATAAAAATACCACATCTTTTTTGTCCATTCCTCTGTTAATGGACATTTGGGTTGTTTCCAAGATGCAGCTATGACAAATTGCACTGCTTTAAACATGGGTGCACATATATAATACCCAGAAGGAGAACAGCTAGATTGAATGGGATCTCTAATCCTTGCTATCAGAGGACTCCCACACTGATTTCCACAGTGGTTGCACCAGTCTACACTCCCACCAACAGTGGAGAAGGATTCCTTTTTCCCCACAGCCCTGCCAGCTGTTACTTAAACATTTTATATTAAACTAAATCCATTTCTGAAATTTGCACTTTTATTAATTTCTTTAATACATCTTAAAATATTCTGTTCACTTGCTCTTCTGTACATACACATTGCATCACTGGCTGTGGTTTACATTTAGTCTTCTTGATTTCAGGCCATAAGCAAATGCCTGTTTCCCCATAAAAAGTGATAATTTGACAAAATATCAGCGCTAGATTACTTTATATATGAATATATATATTATATATCTTGCTATTAAAAATAATTGAGGTCTTGCACTTTCTAGTTTGATTTTTTACTGTGAATATACAATATCATCTCTCTTCATATTTTATTTGCTTAAAAATTTATCCCACACATAAAATCACAGCAGATTATACACATTCTCCAGTCTTACTTGATTCATGAATTTTGAAATCATTGGAATAACTGAGAAAGTTGAAGGTGTCCTTGGTCATTTGCATGCATACATGTCTATGTACATTGTTATAAAATTTTGAGAACAAGATATCTTTACAATTATTTTGTAAAAGAACTAGAAGAATGATAGTTTCTCAATTTTACTCACATAGGAAACTAGATAGAGATTTTTTATAAGTAGTCAAATTAAATTCATTTATTATTTATTTAACAAATTAATTTTACTTTATTTATTAGTTATTAGTCATTTAGTAAGTTAACAACTACCAAATATTGGTTATTCTTTATTGAATAAATTTAATTTTAACAATTAAATTTATTTGTTAGTTATGACATAGTTAACAATGTAAAGAATCAAAATTAATGAGAATATAGGAACGTTAGCCACACAAATCAAACTAATGAAAGCTGATGTGCAGAAAATTCCACTTTTCACCGTGAAAACCGTGGAGAGCGCAGGTTTGCATTGTACACGCGCTAGAAGGTCCCCAGCTCCATTCCGGGTCATATACCGAGCAGGGAGATGTCTCCAGGTGTGGGGAGCACAAGGCGAGTCTCTTAACACTGAGAAGGAGCCAGCCCTAATGTTCTCAGAACTTCAGGAGGAAGACAAGTGCGCAAAAGTTCACACCAAGATGGGTAGCAAGGTAGAGAAGGCGCAGGGGAAACATAAAGGCTTCACAGCCTCTTACCTGAACAGGGCGAAGTCTAGCTATTTGGCCCTGGCCAGAATTATTTCTCCCTGAAATCACCTATTGAGTTTAGAATCCTCCTTTTTTGTCAGATATTGTTATATGGTTCAGACATTGCTTTATTAAAGAAAATACGTTTGGTAAAAAAGAATGAATTAAAGCATTGAAATCCACTGGATATTTTTGCTTCCAATCAGTATTTAATTTAAAAAAGAATAATTTTTAGAAATCTATCTCAGCTGTAAAGAGTGTTGAGATGGTTGATTGTCTGTCACCTTGAGTAAGAGAAGCTTCGCTAAACCAACTCGGCAGCTCCACCCGCTAGAGTTGGGAAGACCCAGCCGAGCAGTGCGCCTTGCCTGGGTGGTGCAGAGGGGGAGTGAAGGAGAGATCTGCTTCTGTTTCTTCGGAGGAGCCCCAGGGTCGCCTTCGCCTTAGACCCCATCTCCGGGCTTTCAGGCTCTTGGCCCAGATCCTCAGCCTTCCAGCAAGGCCTCCCCAGCCTCCCATCGCAGACCCGGCCTCCTGATGCAGACTTGCAGGGGACGCGCAGCGAGCTCCAGACCTTCGCCCGGATCCTTGGGTCTCCTGTGTGCAGACACCTCTGCCTCTTCCTCATCTTGCTCTGTGGGCGGCTGCTGTAAGCCGATCGTACAAATTTGTATATATTTGTGTGTCTTGTGTGTTTTGTATCTGTTTCTCTAGCAAACACTGACTGGAACTGTTACCCAATAAAGCAATCCCACATTCGTGAACTGAGAAGGTGGCTGAAACTTCGTGTGTCTTAGCTAGTTGTATTTTCACCCACGGCCCATTGAGTGAATTTAATTTAATGGTTAAAACTGAGCTGATCCGTAGAATATAATAGTCACATTGTGAGGGCAATGATTCCAACCGACATCCTTCCCACATTGCTTAAAGAAAGATATTCACTCCAAAAAATATTGCTGGTTTTAATCCGATTTTCAAACCTCAATAATCCCAGCCAAAGCAAATATATTGACCATCTTTGTTGATGTTTGTAATGAAGTTCTGGTAAAAAACAATAAATATTTCCCTTTTGTTCTAAATGTACATGAAAATGTTTTCAAGATCTTAACACAGATTACTGTAATGAGACAGGCATAACTTACTTGTCCAAATACTTTTTACAACTTCCGGCCATTTTAGAGACAACTGGCATCAGTTTGGACTAATTCAGGAAGAGACAGGGGGTCAGTTTTGAGGTTCTATTCCAAGTTCCACATTAATCACACTATCTTGCAGTTATTTCACATCTTTTTTCAAACTTTTCTTCCATAAAAGGGATAAAAATTCCTGCCAGAGGTTATTCTTATATAGCACAATACATGCTTTGTTTGAAGTTACAAAAACAAATCAAGCCTCCTACTATTTAAGGAAAAGGAATTTATCTTTTTTTTCTTTGACAGCTTTCAAAGCTCTAAGGAAATTTCAATATTCTTCACTTTATTTCTTTGTTGTATAAAAATTACTTTATATTTTCTCTTATTTTACATTTTTGTAATACATGAACTGTGACAAATTAGGTAGATATAAATAGCATAATATGACTAATTATCATTGTTTCTAAATTATAGTGGTCAGAGTTCATTAATTAGCTGTACATCTCATTGTTTTCTTTGTCCTGACTAATCAGAATGTATCATAGAAGTCCCTCTTTTACCAATATTATATGATATTATTTATGTCTAGATGTCCCCTCAAAGCCTCATGCTCTCCTATGTGACTTTGGCGAGGTGTCCAGGTCATGTGTGTGACATCAAACCCTGGGTGGGTGGTACTGCAGCTGTCCACTGGGGGGTCGATAGCTGGTGTGATGTTCTACAGGAAGCCTGGTGGGACAAAGTTAGTCACTGTGCACACAGCTGGGAAGGGTGCACGTGCCGAATAAACCCTCCCTTCTGCCTTGATGGCTCGCTGCATCCTGCCCGCTGTGTCACACTCATTCCCTCGGCTGTGCCTGCCTGCCCTGGAACCTGCAGAGATTATGGACTGAAACCTCCACAAACTGAGCGAAAACAAGTATCTGTTCCTGTAACTTCTGGCTGTCAGGTCTTTTGTCCCGGCAACGAGAAAGTAACTAAGAGACTCTAATTTTGAAAGGCATATGTAAACCAAATAATTTAAAATAGAACGTGTTTGTATTACATGTTCTTCTTGTTTTGATCATCTCAATTTTTGTTCAGTCTCAAATATCTGCTGTGTGCCTTTAGCTGGCAAAACAGAAATGGCTGAAATACCTATCCTCAAATATAGTACGATATAGTGGAGGAAGCTGACAAGTTAGAATGAAATTACAAAACGCCAAGCTGTGTTTACATCGGACTATGCTTAAATCAGAGCTCTATGACTGCAAAGAAGAGTGAGTAACCCTGCAGGGTAAAGGAGAGATGAGATGAGAGGAGACGAACAGCAACTTCTTGTTGAAGAAGACTTTTCTGTCTGAGGTTCCAGAACGCAGAAAGTGACCAGGAGGCGTGTTACAGCACTTCAGCAACTCGTGTGAAGTGAGAGTGCAGAAAGCATATTCTAGGAACTTCATGTAGGCCGAAGTGGGCGACATATGGAGGCTGCTGAGAAGCTTTCGGGATTGAAAAGGCGCCAGATCACTAAGAGCTCTACATGCGCGTCCGCGGAGTTTGCGCTACGTTAAAACAAGACCATGTTTTTCTTTTACTCTAACAACTAGAAAGGTTCAGCGGCTTCTCGCTGTTGCTTATTTTTCTGTTGTCTCATTAGGTTACTGGCACTGCCAATATTATTGAAAATTACCTTTTCATTTAAAACATCCTTTAGAAAAAATGGTATTTTTTTTTTTTTTTTTTTTTTTTTTACAGAATCTTCCCTAATACTGAATATTCAAACGAATATCACTTTGTACATTCTTGTACATGCTTCATGATGATTAATGGAAAGTTTGGCCGGGCAAAGTTGTGCATGCCTATAATCCCAGCACTAGAGAGGCTGAGGCAGGAGGATCATTGGAGTTTAAGACCAGCCGGGGCTACAAGGTGAGCTCAATGCCAGCCTGAACTGCATAGAGAGACAGTCTCAAAAAGACAAAAGAAGACCAAAAAAGTTCTCTAAGGCTGTGTATCTCCTACATTAGACATGGGACACACATGGCTATTGAGCCCTTGAAGTTATTGTTCTCCAATTTGAGACCTACTCTGATATATAAAAAAAAGACCTGATTTTGAAGATATTACAAAGCAACAATAAGAATGTAATACATCTCATAAAATTTAGCATGATTTTATATTAAAATAGCTAATATTTTTCCACTGGGTATGCTAGCATACACCTATAATCCCAGCAGTTGGGAGACTGAGACATGCCAATTGTCATGAATTCAAGGCCAGCCTGATTTATATAATGAGACTCTAATTTGGTTTTGTTCTTTTCTTTTTAAAATAAAACTTCAAAAAAGAAAATAATATTTTTCATGTAAGTTAAATAGAATATATTGTTAATTTTTTATAATATTTTATTATATGACCACTAAAATTTAAATTGCAGCTAAACCTAAAATTTTAATTTACATGTGGTGCTTGAATTATACTCTAACACAACAGATTTGTTCTAAGGTACAATTAGAAGCGAATTTCCTAAATGAAGAGTTATCACATAGTCTTCTCTTAATGAGAAAACAACAAATGGTTGTTCACACTAACTGTAAAAATTGATTCTTACCAGGAACAGATAAGACTTCACATTGTTCCATACCCTATCCTCTAGCTACTATTATCACACTGTCCTTACCAATCCAGTGAGTAAATAGTGATATCTTAAGGTATGTGACACATTACGAATGATTTTGTGCATATGTAAATGTCTATTAATTTATGTATTTTTACATAACATCATCTATTAACATTCTATCTCCTACATATATTGACAAGTGATTATTTGTTGATCATAGAGCCCTCAGGAGACATGATATACACATTTTTATTTTGATAATATGTGTTCAATCTATACATATTTATAAATACCTGGTGAATTTCCCAAAACATTACACACACAGATATTCAGAAAGTATGAAAAAGAAAACAAATGATATTTTATTTCCCTATTACTTAGAGTCATATATAGTAGTCGCTAATGCACATTGGACCACAGCATGTACTCCAGAAGATAAAATACATTTGAAACATTTCTGATGGCATTAATTTTTAAGGACAAATGCTAATCTGTATGCTGATACAAATTTAATGAATGAGTTACTCTCCGCAGCTTGAGCTGTACTTCACCTGTCTCGGGACTTTCAAGACAGGGAGCAGACGTTGCCGGAGAGCTTGTCTGGTACTAAACCTTTGCCTCAAGAAGCGGAACCTCTGATGAGACAAATAAAGCAATTTGGATATATTTTCAATGGAGGGAAGAGCTTACAATTTACATCTGCCACCAAATGATCATCATAGCCACCATAAATTCAATTGATTGAAATACACCTTGTGATCACTGTCAGGTTTGAGTATGTTAAATTGAGCAGACCGCTGAAAACAGCAGTGGGTCTATAAAGAATCAGCAAACCAGCACAAATCATTTGTTCAGAAACTTGTGCTCAGCCTGGTTTTGCCTAAGACATCTTGGCCAATGCAAGTCTTCATTTTGTTGTTCTTTATGTTGGTCTGCCAGTTAAGGATAGAAAAACTGGGGAAAATTGCAGCTGGCGTTGACATCGAAGGGAAATAAAAGTTGATCTTAGCATACTCAATTCAAATGTTAACTATCAGATATATGAAAATGGGTAAGGTGATATATACGTGTTTATACACTTAGGAGTTGAAAAGTGAGTAAAAATAGCTAATGGAAAAGATAATTTTCAGTATATATGCCCATTTGAACATTAAGTATTAAAATACTGATGCTTGGTTGTGGATCTTATTAATTTTCACTCAAAATTTTTGTGCTATGCTGGAAACAAGGTAACAAGATAAATGTAATTGTGAATTCTAATTTCTTAGCTATCACATGAGAAAACTCCATCAAAAATAAAGGCATTATTCAGAACAGCACACTTTCAATATTGTCCATAACCCACTTTGCTCTGTTTTATGTTTTAAATTGACCAGTAAACATAAGCAACCAGACTAAATTAGGCAATCAATATTTCTATAGAAGACATATGTTTTTTAAGTTTCTTTCAGGATTATTAAGAAGAAATATAAGAAGGAAGTAAACTATTTGTCACTAAAATTACATACCTTATACTGTCTTCTGTTCGTACCCTTGGTCTCTCCCTTGATCTTGAATACCTCTTTCAATGTAAAATAATGAGTGTTTGCTATTATTATCACCCATTTCTGTCAAGTTTGTGTTTTCTATAAGCCTCAGCTCTCTAGTAAAGAGACTACATTAAATTCTCAACTGACATATTCTACAAGCTAAACAAATTAAAAGTAAATAGATAAAAGAAGCATCAAAGCAAATTCACGTAGCCATTGATTTACTTTGTCAGGCCTAATTTTAACACTGTTTATTTTCTTTAACTCATATATTTTGGGGTAGAATCTTTAATCCTAGTTATGGAACAAACAAAGAAATTCTTCATAAGATTTAATCTGATTAGCAGATCTAGAAAGAAAATGTTGAGGGTTTTATTAAAATGTGACATTCGAAAGCATTACAAAATCATAGAACTGGATGACATCCTAAGCACATAACATCTACAAATACGAGAGTTATGTTAAAAAGGAATGATGATGCCACTTTATGTGACAGGGAGTAGATGATCTGGGTTAGTTTGCTTAGTAGATATGTGGTATAATTCACCACACCCAAAGCTATATAAAAGGATACAAATTCTGCCACAAGATTAGTCAGTCAGTATGTGATGTTACACCAATACGAACTTGTTTGAAGATTGATCTGAAGTTTTACACATGCCCTACTGAAGCAGTGGCACTACTCATTTATTTTTATGTCCCCAAAGTTTAGCTACTAAGAAATGAAATGAAATTTCAGGTATAGAGATCCTTGAGGAAGAGAAAATAAGGGGGAAAGCCTACATTTAACTTCTGAATGGGATTAAAAACTTATTTTGTCTTCATTTGAGTAGTTGTTATATCAGTTTGTCCTTGAATATCCTTGCATACATTTGCTCAGATCTGTTCCAGGTTATTCTAAAATTTCTGTGAAATAAGACATCTGCACAATGCTTCCCGAATATCTCATGCTCATTCTTAGTTTAAAATCTGTATAGAAAATTTAGAATATAATTTTTCCAGAACTACTGGGAAGTATTTGACAGGTGAAAATGTGCCCCGAAATAGTCATTGTCTGAGTTTAGTGATGTATTATAGCGAGGTTCTGCCAGTTTGTTTATTATGTTTGGCACAATTTACCAACTTTAAGGACATAATACCAATCACCCTTATCACTTTAAGCAGAATTTCAGAAAATGTGCAAATTAAGTGAATACTTTAGTATTAATTCACATTTTAGAGGATTTTTTTAATGCTGGGAAATATTCCAACAGTTGCTATCTACTGTCACTATGTCTGTGGATTAAATAAATTGATAAAAACAAATAAAGTACTAACACTGTACGCATTTTTGGTAAGAAAAGCAGACATAATAAGTATTCTACAAAAGAAAAATCATACTTGTGACATTCCAGTTGGCCTCACAGCTAAAACGACGTAACAACTTGGCATTCATAACATATTATTACCGTTTTCATGTAGAATGGGATATAATCTGAGCCAGGATGATCTAAAATTTTTTAAATTATCCTAGCTTAATAATTCACATTACCCAGGATTCATATAATTTTCTCCAAATATTTCCTAATTCTTCAAAAATATTTTTAAACTAATTTAAGCAGCATATTTAGAAGGTCAGAGTCAAAAGTGGTGGTTCATGCCTGTAATCCCAGCACTCAGAAGGCTGAGGCAGGAGGATTGCTGTGAGTTGGAGGTCAGCATCAGCTACATGGTGTGTTCAAGGTCAGCCTGAACTGCACAGCAAGACCCTGTCTAAAAAAAAGGTCAATATCAAGTGGAGTTAAATCCTGGGATGCAAGTGTGGTTTAACATGTTTAGATCAGTAACGGTGATCACCCACATTGACAGAATGAAAGATGAAATATCCTATGATGATATTAATGCATTCAGAAGAAACATTTGACAACATCCTCTATTTTTTTATAAATCTAAACTCTTGATAAATAGGTATAGAAGAAATGCACCTCAGCGTAATGAAGGTCAAGTCCGTAACTGTCACTACAGCAAAGAGCTGAAAACATCTCCTCTGAGACAAGGAGTCAGACAAGAGCAGAAACTTGTGTGTCATGTCTACTCAAGAGTACACTGAAAGTCCTTGCTAGATAAATTAGACAAGAAAATAAAACATTCAGATAGGAAAGGCTAATGAAAGAGTCTGTTTGTACCTGATTATGATCTTATATAGAGCACACCTTGTAGATGCCATCACAAGCATAAATTTAGAAATAATAGGTGAACTCAGTGAAGCTGCAGGATGTAAAATATATGCAAAAATTTGCTTCTGTACACTAATAACTACCCCAAAAAGAAAGTCCTTTTATTTTTGCTTGCATCCAATTAAATGCATAGGAATAAATTTAAATGATTAGATGCAAGATCTGAAAAATAATTAATCATTGATTAAAAACTTAAAGAAGAAGGCAATAAATGCAAACATGTCCTACATTTATATACTGGAAAATCTGATATTGTTGAACTATATAATTTCAATAAAGTCTGTGTAAAAATTCTGGTGACATTTTCCACAGAAATTAAAGAAATAACTCTAAAATTTCTCTGGAATCACAAGGAAACATGAATAACTGAAGAGAGCTGAAATAGGATGAACAGAGATGAAATCATCACACGTGCTGATTTCACGTAACGTTACCAAGTGCAGGAACCAAAGCGGGGCCCCGCAGGGCGATGGCACGGGAGGCAGAGTGAGGAAATGTATCCACACATTTTGGCCGTTTCATCTTCCACAAAGTTCATCAGAATATAGAATCTCTGAGAAAAGATAGTCTCAGTAAATGGTATTGGAAAAGCTGGGTGTCTACCGGTCAGAAATAGGACATTAGCCATTAGCTTGCACGATAGCCAACTCTGCTCTTTACAGTCCAATTTCAGACTGTTCTGTCATTGATGTTCTGAAATCACACACTGATGATGTGTGCTCCCAAACATACACATGTTGTAAGCACCGTAGTATCTACATTGTATGTAAAACATAACAGCTTTAAATGAAGGTTAAAGCCAAGTGTGGTTGTGCACGCCTATTATTCCAGGACTCTGGAGGCTGAGGCAGGAGGATCATAGAGAGCCTGAGAACCACCTGGGCTAGGAACTAACATACTATAATACTTTTGTTTACTTTACATATGTAGAAAACAACAAAAAATACAACTACAATCTTCATGTAAAAATACTAGTAGCTTTATATTTAGCTTTAGTGAGACCTTTGTCTCTTCATCTAGGTCTGACTTGCTATTTGTATTTTCATTTCCTCCTGGGGATCTCCTGTAAGCATTCCTTGCAGAGCAGATCTTGTGAGAAGCAGATTGTAAGCATTTGTTTAGCTGCGAATGTCATAATATCTCCCGCATTTTGGTTGGACATTTCTCAAATACAGCATTCTTACTTGACAGATTTTTTTTTCCCTTTTCGTTACTTTGACTATGTTAGCACATTGTCTTTTGACCTCAGAAGTTTCTAGTAAGTAATCTGGTAAAAGTCCTTCCTGCCTGAGGAGTTGCTTCCCTCTTCTAATTGCAAGATTCTTTGGCTTTTAAAGTTTGGCTATAACACATCTTGGTGTGGATCCCTGAGTTCACCCCCCTTCGGGTTTGCTGAGCGTCTTGACTCTGTGCATGATTTTCACAGGACGTGGGAAAGTGAAACCACTCCTTCTTCAATGACTCTTCGCTCTTTTCTGTCTTCCTTTAAAAACCGCTAGCATCTGTGTGCTGGTCCGCTTTACCCTCAGAGAATTTTGTCCCAAGTTCCACAGGTTGCATTAGTTTTTCTGCTGCTCATATTGTTTATGTTCCTCAGAGTTTCTGATTTTCATTCGCCTGTCTTCAACTGTACTGGCTTTTTAAACCTGCGGAAGCTACTTCTGAGTCATTCTATGCATGTTTTTCCTGCTTTGTGATAGTACTTTTCATTTGTAAATCTCTTTTAGGGTTCTGTGTGGGCATTTCTCTTTACTGACATTCCCACATTTTTCCTACATCATTTTCTTAGATTTTTTCACGTACTCCTTTCGTTGTTTGCATGTTTAGGGCAGTTGCTTAAGGTCGTCTCTCTCTTTACATGGTGCGTGTTTGTGATAGATTACAACAACATTCACTTTATACTTTTACTTTAAAGAGAGTAGCAAATGAGAAACAAACCAACAAAAAAATAGAACAGTAGCAGCATACCAGTATCACGAACATCAACAAATCATAGCGAGAACGTTCCAAGTGATACAGGGTCTCAAGACAAAATAATACCAGTCAACAGAGCTGTTACATTACATATCTCTATCCTCAACTACGAGGGACCTAGTACGTCTTCTCTTTGAGATATTCTATCAGAGATTTTCCAGATATAGTTTCTATTCAAATTTTGTTAAACTATGGGCTTTATAATTCTATTTCTCTGTATACTCTTTGATTTTTAATGGAAAACTTTGCAAAATAAACCGTAAGGAAACTCTAGAAATCATAGTATTTCCCTGTCCCAGTTTGAGAGATTTTTCTTTTTCTTTCTTTCTCTATTTATTATAAGCTGAATCTGTGGTAATGCTTTCATGAAACAAAAACTTCTGGTCTTACAGGTTTTCCTCACCCTGTGCTTTTCCCTGTTAATACACTTTCAACTTTAAAATTGTGTCCATATGTACAGCTACGTTTTAATATCCTAATCTTTAATATCTGATTTGCAAATAAAAAGGGATACACAAAGGATAAAAGTGGGGAAAAGATGATAACACTTTAAATCCCTTGAAAATCACTTCAGCAGGAGGAGGGGTTTAAAGCGAGCAACAGAGGGGTAGAAGGGTCATCATGGAGCTTCGCCTGCAATCCATCATCAGAGGAAGCAATCCTCTGACTACACACAGTTATGTGACATTTGGCAGACAAGACCTTTGTGCCCTTCTGCTCGGGAAGGATCTACGAACTCCTCCTGCAGTACGTGTGCGTCTGCTCACCTTGGAGCTGTGGGGTCAGAAGTAGCTGCTACTCTGTTAAGAGTTGGAATTGATCAGGTTAACCTGAATTTACTCTCTAATCCTTCCCATGAAAGTTTCAAGCTATTGGTAAAATCTAGAGCCCAAGTAATTTAAAAAGACCCGGTTCTGCCACTGTAAGCATTGTCTGGATGAGGAAAGAGATTCTTCCTGATTCTTTCCCAACCTTCTCAGAATTTTCTCCATGTGGATAAACCTGAAGTTTTTGCCTGTACCTGTAGCTGAGTGTTTCTTAGTTTCCTCTCTTACAAAGATTAATTGTGCAAAACTTAGAAATTACCAAAATCAATTAATCATTCATTTTTAAAAGGAATGACTTTAATTTTTTTTTTTTAGAATAAGATACATTTTGCAGGGAAAGAATTTACCTAATAGATTTTGTTAGTAGAGTTGGAAATAGTCACAGTGATTGTAGTGTTTTGTTTTTCTTTATTGAGACAGTGTCTTACTGTGTAGTTCAGGCTGGCCTTGAACCCACTATGTAACCCCTGCTCGCCTCAGAATTGCGGCAATCCTCCTGCCTCAGCTTCCCGAGTGCTAGGATTTGTGTCATTAGTCTATGACCAGTTTTACATCTAAATCAGATCATTTTCCCTAATATTACCATATTAAATCACTTGTAATGTTTAGATATAAGTATAAAAAATTTTTCCACCATGTATGTGAAAATTTATGTCTTTAAGAATATAATAGGAAAATATATTCCATTTCCAACAGGAAAAATATCTACATATCAAAGAAAACTATGGAATCTGTGTATGAAAGTTGTAATACATTTGGATAAATTGTTTTATAAAGAATCATATTATTATGTTTAAATCCTCAATTTCAAAAAGATGTAAATTTCTTCCAAATTGTCTATATATGAAGTGCTTTCTTTTTTTAAATTTGATTACTATTATTTTTAAACATGGAGAATATTCTAAAATTAAGCTGGATGAATAAATGTATAAAAACAACCAAGAAACAACAACCACAAAATAGAATTAGAGAATTAGAGCATAACAGTTTTTTCACTGTAATTACAACAGTGAGATTCTAGCGCAGGAAATGACAAACGTAGCAATTATACACTGAAATGTAGTTATAGCACAATGCTGCTATTTTAAAGATAAAAATTTGGAGAATTTTTTTGGGGGTCTGTGTTTTGTGTCCAGCTGAAACAAAGTTGTTATAGTAGGAAACATTTAGAGGGCCCAAACAGAGAATCCAACCAATCCAAGAAGGGATAAGTTTAGTGGAGGATGGCATTTAAGGGATCATATGAAACACTAGCAAACAAGATGGTCTATTATAAATAGATTCCCTCAGTCAGTCATTTCTCTGTCAAAAAAAGTCTTCACTGAACCAGAATATGAGGCAGAACATTATGTTTGACTGATCTGAACGTTGAAATCTCGTAAGAAGTCTCCACTTCCGGGGATGAAGCGGGTGGAATGGTGGAACTCTAATAAATTCAGAAGGAGAATTATGACGTCAATAGCTGATGGCAATATGATGAAAAGGTGGCCTGCCATAAGAAGCGGACGAGTTCATTTTACTGTCACTCCGACTGGGTTGAGACTCCTAGAGAAACGGCTGGATCATGGGGCCACTGCATTCAGCGGTGGATTAACCCCATGACGCTGGGTGCAGGGCTTGGATCTGGGAGAGGCTGGTCACCCCAGCGCGGCTTCGGGGCGCGCATCTCTGCAAAGTGCTCGTCCTCACTGTCCAGAGGTGCGCATCTTTCCCCCATGACGCCCGCCCACCAGGATGTTCCAGCGAGGCAGCTGATCAAGCACGCGTGGGAACCTGTGAAACTGTGGACGCAGAGCGTCCTCTCTTTTTTAACTTTGTGGGTTTCCAGTATTTTGTTCCAGCATCAGGAATGCTGACCAATGCATGAGAAAGTAGCAAATCATTTTGTCATTAAACTAGAGGTAAAAACTGAGGAGTGGTGAAGAATGAGCGAGAGATTGACCCTCATTATCATTTACTTCATTGTATCTTTGTCCTCCACTTCCTCCACCACCCTCTCCTCCTCTCCACCCCCTTTTTTTTGTTGTTGTTTTGTTTTGTTTTGTTTTTTTGAGATAGGGTCTTCCTGTACAGTTCAGGCTGACCTTGAGTTCACTGTAGCCCAGGCTGGTCTCGAACTTGCAAAGATCCTCCTGCCTCAGCTTCCTGAGTGCTGGGATTACAGGCGTGCGCCACCAAGCCCGGCAAACATATACTTTACCAATTTTCTCCTCCTTTTCAACATTCTCTTCTTTCCTCTTATTTTTTTTTTGTTTTACTTGTTTTCCTTTAATTAGCTTTTTTTAAAAAAAAAAATCTACCCACTTTAATTTATCAGCAGTCTTTTTATATGGAGGTATCAAATACAATCAGCCTATTTTCAAAAACTTCCAGTTATCTTTATTGAGGCCACAATTAAATAATTTCATGATATTTCAGGTTGTCACAAAAATTATAATATTTATTAGTCTAATTAAATACCACTCAAAGAAAACATTACATCCAATGTGGTATATAGCTAGTAGAAGGAAGCAAATTTCTTAATATTGGGAGTGCAAAATATGCAAATACATGTGGAGGCTAAGTACATAATAACAGATTTAAAAGCAGGGAAATCTCGGATTCATAGGCTAAGGTACCTTGGGCTCCAGTCAGTAAATAGAGCCCTTTACACAGCAAAGAAAGCACTGCTAATGAAAATACCTGTAATGTCCACTCAAAATAGATCCAGTAGTACCTGTTATTTATTTTATGCTCATTATGACAAAGAAGATATTTTACCTAATTTAGATATTATTAAGCTTGTGGTTCCTAAATATGAAACTATTAGAGGAATTGACTTAAAAGATAAAGATGGCAAACCAATTATTTTCTTATGTGTATATGAAGTGTTACAAATTATTTTGGGTTCCATGTTTGGACCTTCCAGTAGTAAAGCTTGTTGTCAGTGGCCTGGGATATATTTTCTTGTTGTACTTTTATTTTACAAAATCAAAATTATTTGAGTTACTTGTACTGGATATTTTCAATGATTTTCTTATTTCACATTATATTGAGTAATTTACTTGTGTGTGCTTCAAATTCAACTTAAGAAACTAATTTTTTTTTATAATTGAAGCTTTTCTTCAGGCCCAATATTTTTATTCTTAGGTTCTGAACAATAAACCTCATAGAAACAAAATTTTACTTTATCTATGTTCTTATCAATTTTTATTTTGGTTTAACAGTTTCCAATGCAACTTTGGGTGCCAATATGTACAACATTTCACTGTACAAGGTAAATAATTCAATTTGCACACAAGAATAATTGTTAATATGATTAATAAAAGATGACATATGGAAAACAAATAGCACAAATATAATAATTTTAAATTATAATGTTTTGCTAAAGATTATTGATAGCATATACTTGTGCACTTTACCACTAAAAATGTGCTTATCTAATACAAGTCTGTGGAATAAAATAATGATAGACGAGAATTAGGCAAAACCTCATTGATATTTACTGTATGTTTTATTCCATATGCACGACAGTTAGCATCACTCTGGTCTAGAAGCTGCTGACAAGTTCCTGCTGCAGCATGCTGTCTATCTAGTCGATGACCTATTTGGAAAAGAATTGATTTAGACCATAGTATTCAGAGCTAAGAGGAATTGCACAAATCATTCAGACCAGCCCAATCAATTATGCAAACTGCGATTTTTCATTAAGAGTTAAAGAGGTTATGGCAAAATTATACCTCAGTGATTTGGTAGAGTTACAAAAATACATGATGCATCTGATTAATATATAACACAGAGAAGAAAATAATTTAGACATCGTGATGCAGAATATTGTTCATGTAACAGTTACACATCAATAAATGCCTAATAAATAACAAAATATAACTACAGCAAAAATTAACAGGAAAAATACGGATGATTTTCATGTTTAGAAGGCTTTAAGGCTTGCATGTTCTCTAAAAATATTGATATGAAGGGGAAGGAAGTATTTTTTTAAAACTAAAGTGAATGAGGACACTAAATGGTTCAATTTTGATGCTGAAGCATGTGAGTTTAGTGTGTTGCACACCGATGGAATAACATAGATGTGTGCTCTTGCACTCTCATTTCAACTTGTTATTCATATTGTGAATATCTCCACTCTAAAGGTAAAGGCAAAGAAAATGTCCCAAAGAAGATAATTAAGATGTTCAAGGCTTCTGAAAAGCATCATGATTTAAGCAAATAGGATGTAGTGCCAGGCTTTCTGGTTCAAATTTTTCTCCATTTTAATATGTATGTGACCTGATTATTTAATTCTTTATCATAAGATGGGTATTTTAAGATGCCCTATTACATAAAGTTACTGAAGTGTTAAAAGAAATTATACATGTTAAAAGGTTGGTGCTAATTATGCAATGAATTATATACATTATGCAAAAGCCAGAAATTTAAATATGAACACAAGTTTCAGTGTGGTTATTTTTTTTTTCATTTAGAGTTTGGGCTTCAGAAAATATGGTCAGGGAGAGAGTTAAAGCCCACTACATTCCTCGCTTCACCCGTCCATATTTTATTGCCGTAGTTTTTGGTTCCCCAACTCTGTTATTTTTTAATTAAAATGATTGTAACTGGTTTATAAATTATGCATATCAATAAGGTACCATGTAATTACAATATATATTGTGCAAAAATTTCAGATCTTAAATTCGTAACATAATTCTTTTAAAGAGGAAGATTTTCATGATATGAATACCCTACTCCAATGCTGATGCTGGCAGTTTCCTAGGTTCCCTTTTTGCTTTTTACACAAATGTAGATATTTCCGGTGCCGCTGGGCACACTGAGGGGGTATGGCTGTAGACACGTGTAGACATGTCTAGCTCCCCAGAGAGCCATCAGTTCTTTCTGCTACAGCTTCCAAGGCCCTTTCTGCTGGTTTGTGGAGTTTACAGTAGTCCGGTTATTTCCAGCCACCCTGCTGTGCTCCTATTTAAGTGCAGCTCAGTACGCATCAGTCAGCCTCGCCCATCTCTGCCTGTGCTTTGATCTCCCCAGCCTCTGATACACAGCGTATTCCTTGATAGACATTTAGAGACATAAATTTTAATCCCAGTGACTTCAATGTTTACATTTAACTATAGGGGAATAAAATGTTATTTTAATGCTTGCTGATCAATGATTTCTCTGTTATATAAAAAATAAAGGAGAATTTTTATATGTCAGTACCACCTCTAGGAAAAACATTCAGATCTGAAATTCATAAAGGAGTTGTGTCAGAAGAAGTTTTTATAATACTCATATCCCTCTTTCCTCCACATTTAACTGTTTATTTGTTGCTGTATCTTTGTTATTTACTTATTATTTAGTCTGGGTCTTATGTTGCCCAGGGTTTTGTGAACTTACGATCTTTCTGCTTTAGCCTGTTGGGTGGCTAGGATTCCAGATGTGTGCCGCTGTGCCTGGGTCTTAGTGTATTTTTTAAGTCACTTTACATCTTTATTTTAGCCAATTTGTACTGGGAATCAAGCTCAGGACCTCATACTTGTCAGGCAGGCGCTTGTCCCACTGAGCCTTCCCCCACACCCTTAGCCAATAATATTAACCTCTGGTTCATTTGATTTATGTATTCTTGTTTCCTTTATTTCTTGTGAACTGTGTAATGCATTACTTACTGATATAATTATGAGTAGGTGTAAAGTATCACTCTCTTTCCTTGTAAAATGTTTCAGTGTAGTAATTTTTATACCTTGTACTAGATGTAATTCAGTCCTTTTTGTAGAGATGAAAGTCCTGTGAGTTTGGTGACTAAATACTCACACATTTATAAATGGAAACTGCAAGCCAGTTCTCAATTGCACATTTCTACACTGTTGTGTACTAAATACTTTTGTTAGATTAGTCTCAGTCATCTATCTTAAAAGGTCCCTCTACCTGTCATAGAATCTCAGTGGCTAGGCTTCTACTCAAAATGAAGCATATGTTGATTTTTCAGGAAAATTATGTAATGATTTTCAAAAACTAATAGTGGTAATCCTGTTATCCTTAGTTTGCTTTCCTTCTTCAGAGTTGCCAATTAGAAAACAAATACCCCATATATTTCGTTATATAAAAAAATAAAAGAATTTTGTACTAATTTTACATAGGTATAATGAAAATGAATTTGACCTGCATGATTTATGCATAATTGTTTCAACTGCATAGATATAGGAGTTTGAAGGTTTTCTAATATGAGTTCAGGCCATTATTTCAGTAAATATTCTCTTTTTTTACCTTGAAACTGAAAAGACATAATTAAATATTTGACCTTGTACTAATGAAAAGAGAAGCAAGAATCATGGAGCAAAAATTTACTACATTTTCATCCTGTACTGTTCCTTAGAAAGCATACATTGCACTATTTTCATATCTATATATTATCTAAAAGAAATAGCTGAACATTAAAAATATATTCAATTCAGCACTATAGATTAATTATTAAATTGATTATTTTTGAACTTTCCATAGAGTACCTTTTCATATGTAAAACTATATATTTCATAATTGCAATTTGATCAGTACTGTTTTTAATATAGACATCATCAGTAATCTGTTGCTTATGGTGTAAAAAGTAGTTTTTATACTACTTCAGATTTTCTGTAAGAAATCATGTATGATCATCTTTAGTATTCACAGAGGTTCTGAATGAGTGTGAATGACATAACTTTCTTTAAAGTGAACCATAAGGATTGCATTAGTATTGGACCAATTTTCCAGCCAAATGAGTATGCGTGGTAGAGAGTTAATAAAAGTCTGACTAATAGTGGTATAGACAGTTCATAGACTAGAAAGGCCTATTAGTCCATAGCATTGTGGCTTTGATATATTTAACTTCTAACCTTCGAATTAATTTGCGGTTCTGTTTGTATTCACAAATTCCAGCTCAAACTAGATTTATTATGGCAAAGAAAGCATTATGATATAAACTAATGTAATAATTAACACTGTACTTTCAGTTGTATTTATATAAAGTGCGATTAAAGCCATAATTAATATTCAGGAAATAAACAAGCTATCCTGAGTTATAAATACACAAGCATTAGTGTATTTATGGAAAATATATTTATTTCATTGTAAGTTCATGATCATAAATACTAATGCTTTTGTGAAAATACATGCACCCATGAAGACATATTATACATTAAACAAAATGAAATAAATAGTTTTCTCTCTTACTGTTTACATCAATTTATTCCATTTTTTCTTATAAAATTATTTTATTAAATAGGTTTTGTTCATTTTTCAAATTTTTAAATATATTGAGCAAAAATTAATTTCATCCATGCAGGGTGCAAAACAATGGGCCAGAACTGGGAAGAAATGTGAATATACATATGTTCCTCTGTTGATAAGGAGGTTGCATCTTGATAAACCCATTTTAATCCAAAAAGTGTATCTCATACATGTAAATAATAATACAACAGAACTTTGCTCATTCTACCTTTAATGTGCTTAGAACATATATATGAACTTTGCACAAATTATCTAACATATAAAATAAAATTTTGAGTATCTCCTGAAATTTATTCAATATTAAAATTAAAAGTGAAAAGCAGAATGTTTGCATGGGCATCATTTTCACACCATGGAAAAGTGGGAAAATCTTTAACTCAACCTCATTAAATTGAGGACCATCTTATGCATAATTATAACAGATAGTACTTTCTGTTTCTCTCTTTTATGTCATCTTACATCTAGTAGGGAGAAAGACATTTGATTTTCTAATATGGACTACCATACCGTGTTAAAGAAGGGGATGCTGAGCTTTGGACACGTCTTACATTAGTTTTCTAGGAACTCTACCAAAAGGATGGCTTCAAAAGCAGAGACTTATTGTCTCACAGTAAATTAGAGAAGTGGGGTCTTCTCAGGGCTGTGAGGGAGGATTTGTGCGACGACCCTCAGCTTTTGGTGATTTGATGGCAATTTCTACTTTGCAGATGCATCACCACAATCTCTGCCTTCGTCTACATGTAGCATTCTCCTTGCTTCTCCTTGATATTTGCTTTCCGTGGGTGTCCAGTTCCCTGAGAAAAAGGCAGCAGTCAGAAGGGCTTAGGGTGCATCCTCAAGATTTCATTTAATCTTGCTTAACCTTATTAACATTCTATTTCCCAAAAGACCACTTTCTGAAGCACTCAGGATTAGCATTTCAGTCTGTCTCTGGGAGGAAAGAGCATAATCCATGCAGTCATCTATCTAAATGTGTTTTGTTTGTTTCCTTTTTGGACTTCAATTCTGTCCGGTAACACCTGTTCAGAGTATAACCTGACATTAGCCTGTTAATATGAAGGATGAAGGAAGCTTTTTGAGAACAGACAAGGGAAAGTGATCTCAGCTTCCCTGTCACACTTACCAGTAGCTTGTTGGGTAGTTCTAGAACTAGGAAGGGTTTTTATGTGTTAGTAGCAGTATGCAGTACAGGGTCCTTGAATGACTCTGAAAGAAGTGATTAGGGCACAAAGGGGTGTGTTGGCTGAGTAAGTTAGACTCTTGGGTAGTAAATGCAACAAAAGCATTTAAGGTACAGACAAGTGCCTAGAGAAAAGAAAAGAATAAATGTAATAGAAAAAATGAATGTCACAGGTATCTCTCTCAACAGAAGATCATGTAAAATATTAATTGGGGATGCCCATAGATGGAACTTAACATTAAGAGGCAAACACACACACACACACACACACACACACACACACATTCACACATACACACACACACACACACACACAGTAAATGGATCAAGAGTGCGATCATAATTAGCAGCTAAGGGTAAGTGGCATATGAAATGGAGCAAAATGTTGTGAATTTGAAATCTGAACCATGTTTCAAAGAGCTAGATTTGTGTAAAATTCTAGACAGGCAGGTAGAGGTGTGAAGTGACAGGGCATATTAATAGTTTTCTTTGCTCACTTTTTTTGAAATGCATTTGTCTGCATGTGAATTTGTTACTGTTGGAGCTCTATGTTGGTCAGTGCTGGAAATAGGTTTTAATTTTACTGGCTAGAACCTGATTCAAATATTTGCTTTAGGAGCTCCTACTCAGTCTCTCAGGTTTCACTCAGAATCTGCTTCCATTTAAAATTACCCAAGCACCATGAATTACAGCAGTAGAGCACCAAGTTGGCTTTCTATGGTGCTCTGCTTACTATTTGTACACTTCTTCTAGGAATGTATGATCCTCCTGAAATAAGAACACGCCAAAGTGTACTTATCTTTATTTTTTTAAAACATTTTTTTTTTTTTTGTCCTGTTACTACAGGGTCTTGCTATGCAGTTCAGACTGGCCTTGAGCTCACTATGTAGCTCAGGCTAGTCTCAAACTCACAACGATCCTCCTGCCTCAGCCTCCCAAGTGCTGGGATTGCAAGTGTGTGCCACCATACCGGGCAACGTACTTGTCTTTAAATGCCCAATAGTTAGATTAGGGTGTAGTAGTTACAGAATAAATGCTTACTGAATGAATGGAGATATGAATGTATAAAATTTGCCGACAAAATAGCATATGAATACCCTGGGATAAAAATAAAAACCAGGATAAATCTCCTTTTTTCAATTTTTATTAATAAATGTTTGCATTACATAGTGATCACATTCCTCATGTGTAGTTGGAACTCGTACCCAATAAATTTTAATTATTTCCCCATCCCCTTCTTCTCCCATCGCACCCCAATTCCTCTTTGTCCCCTGTACTTTTGCAAAAGATTTTTCTTTTTCCTGTTAACCATCTTTTATTGCCAAGTGTGTTGGTGCATGCCTGTAATGTTAGCAGTCAGGAGGCTGAGGCAGGAGGGTCATTGCAAGTTTGAGACCATCCTGGGCTACAAAGTGAGTTCAAGCCAGCCTGAACTGCATAGTGAGACCCTGTCTCAAATAAACACAACAAACATCTTTTATTTTACTTTTTATGTACATTTAGGTTTCTCACATAAAAGACACCTTGTAATATTTAAACTGTGTAACTGATTTCTTTCACTTAACATTATAGTCTCAAGATGCATCTATTTTTCTACAAATTATGCAAGTTGCCTTTTTATGGCAGAATAGCACTCCATTGTACACAAATACCACACTTCCTTATCAATAAATCTGTTGATGGGCATGGAGGGTGCTTTCATGTTTCAGTTATTATAGATTGTGATGATATTAACATGTGTATAGATGTATCTTTTGGTAAGGTATCTGGAAAAAGAATACCTTAATCCAATAGAATTTCTATATTTAGTTTTTGAATGAATCTGCATACTGATTCTCACAATGGTTGTGTCAGCTTACATATCCACTAGCAATGTACGTGATTTTTTTGTACCCACAGCTTCATCATCATTTGTTATCATTTGATTTCTTGATGAAAGCCATTCTTTCTAGAGTAAGGTGGAACCTCAGTGTTGTTTTAATTTGCAGTGATGTTTTAATTCTCTATGGGTCAGAAGGCTGAAACTTTTTTCAAGCGTTTCTTAGTTTTTTTTTTTTTTTTTCTTCTGAGAAGTATCTATTCAATTCAGCTGCCATTATTTGATTTGGTCTTTTATTTAAGGGGTTTAACTTTGTGAGTTCTTTATGTAGTATAGATATTAGTCCCCTCTCTGAAGACTAGCTGGCAAAAGATTATTTTCCATTCTTTATGTTGTCTCTCCACTAATTGATTGTTTCCTTTGCTGTGCAGATGCTTTTCACTTAACATGATCCCATTTGTTGATTCCTGATGTTACTTCTTGTGCAGTTGGGGCTCTGTTCATAAAGTCCTTGGCTCTGCCCATGTTTTCTAGTGTTACCTATTTTGTCTTCCACCACAATGAGTGCTTTTGCTTTGATATTTAGAAACTTCGTCCTTTTTTCTTAGCTTAGTGTCTAGTGAGAAATATGGGTCTAAATTCAACCTTCTCCATGTGGACAGCCAGTTTTTCCAGCACCATTTGTGAAAGAGGGTACCTTTCCTACACTTTATATTTTGGCCCGTTTGTCAAGATCAGACTGCTGAATGTGCCTGGGTTTGTCTCTATATTTTCTGTTCTCATCCATCCATGAGGCTTTGTTTGTCCCAAGCCATACTGTTTTCATCCCTGTAGCATTGTAATATAATTTAAAATCCAGGATTGTGATGCCTCTTTATTTTGCTCTTGTTCCCAGGATTACTTTTGCTATTTTGGGTCTCTTCTGATTCCATAAATTTTACACTCACTTTCTCTAGTTCTGTGAAAAGTACTTTCAGTATTTTAATGGGTATTTTGCTAAACCTATATATCAGTTTTGAAAGCAGGGCCATTTTAACAATATTGCCCACCCTAGAAGGAACAGGGGACATCCTCCATTCCGGCTGCTCTCTGAAGTCTCTTTTTTCAAAGTATTGCTATTTTCATTGTAAAAGTAATTAACTTTCTTAGTTTATTTATAAGTATTTAATTTTTCCTGATGCTATTTTTGATGATTTTTTTCCCCAGTTTCTTCCTCAATGAGTTCATTTTTGGTGTACGGGAACACTGTGGACTTTATGTGTTGGTTTTGAATACTGCTACACTACTGAATTTTCTCAGTGACTTTTGGTGGCAGTTTTGTCGTCTATATAGAGGGTCATTTTGCCTGCAAATAATAACTTGACCTCTTACTTTCCTATATATGTCCTTTTTATTTCTTCTCTCGGTGATTGCTCTGTCTAATGCTTTAAGAACTATACTAATCAGGAACGGTGATAGTGGACATCCTTCTTTTGTTCCTGACTTTAGGGAAAGCTGACACATTTTACCCACTTAATATTATGTCTGGAGAAGGTTCATCGACAACCTAATAAGATTGAAATAAGTTCTATCTAAACCTATTTTCTTCAGGATTTTTTAAAATTGTGAGTGGTTTTTGGGTTTTGTCAAAGGCTTTTTCCATGTCCCTTGAGATGATGGTGTGATTTTTTTTCCTTGCTTGTGATTATGTGATACATTCATTGATTTGCGTATTTTGAACCATCCTTGCATACCTGTGATGAAATTTATATGGTCATCTTATATGAAGTTTTTGATGATTTATTTCATTCTGTTTGTCAATATCTTGTTGTAGATTTTTTGCATCTATATTGTTTAAAGGGATTGGATAATAGTTCTCACTTTGGTTTGGGTCCTTGCCTGGTTTTTAGAATCCTAATTCTAGCTTTCAGGAATGAATTTGGGGATACACTGTCCCTTGAAATTTCATGGAAGTTTGAGGAGTGTCAGCATTACATCTTCCTGAAGTATTTTAGAATCCAGCATTGAATCCATTAGGACCTGGGCTTTTCTCAGTTGGCAGGTTTTTCATTACTGTTTCAATTTCCTTGTCTATTAGTGTATTACTGAAGGTTTTTGTATATTCTTGGTTCAGTTCTGGTAATTCATATATATCTAAGAAACTCAACTTCTGAATTCTCCAATTTATTGGCCATTCAGGTTTTTAAAGGACAGTAGTTACTAATAATCTTCTGGATGTTAGTTCTGCCTGATGTGACTTTGTGGTTTGCATTTCTAATTGCTCTGATTTGTGTCTTCCCTTTTATTTTTTTTCTTTTCTGGTAGGATTAACTAAGAGTTGCAAATTTTTTTCTTCAAAAGACCACTCTTCGATTTTTTGATTCCTTGTATTGTGATTTTAGTCTCAATCTCATTAACTTCTAGTCCAATCTTAATAATTTTCTTCCTACTACTAGTTTTGGAACTGGATTGCTCTCATTTTCCAGGTTTTTGGGAGCCATAATTAGGTCATTAGTTTGAACGTGCCATCTGTTCCTGATGTAGGGTCTCAGAGCTGTACATTTCCCTAAAGATTCTGATGTATTGCTCTGTTCTTATGCTTTAATTCTAGGATCTGTCTAATTACTTTCTTGACTTTTTCTGTGACTTGATTATTCAAGAGTATGTCATTTAAATTCCATATATTTGAATGATTTGTTTTTTTATTTTGCCAATGATTTGTAGTTTTATTATGACATGATCTGATAATATGCATGGGATAATTTTATTTCTTTTCCATATATTAAAGAATGATTTCTAGGCTAACATATGTTGTATTTTGGAGAAAGTTCCATGTTTGCTGAGAGGAAAATGTATGATTGGAACATTCCGTGGGTATCTATTTAATTAATTTGTTTGAGTGTGTTTTAAACCCTGGTATTTCTTTGTTGATTTTTTTTTAGTTGATCTATTTACAATAGTTGTGTATGAGATCTTCCAACATAATTGCAATGTTTATCTGATCATTTATATCTAGTGCTATATTTTTAACTAAAATCATTCAAAGGTGAGTAATAACTTATGATATAAATTAAAATATTTAGAAACTATCAAATAAATTAAGTGTACACACATAAATGGAAATATATGCATGTATATTTATAAAATATCAACATTTACTTGTAATTGTGTCAGAAATGTTCTTTGTCATTGTAGAATTAGCAGTATATAATTATCTGAGTCACCCACACACTATTATGGGATAAACATTACTCAGAAATATTTATTTCTTTCAGAAATAACATTTATATCTGAAAATAATATTTGTGTTTCACTGTTTGACAGGTACAAAATATAGAATCCTGAATTTCTAATTTTTATTCAATATGTAAAAAATCCAAGTAATTTTAATGCATCTAAACAGAAAATATTTTTAAACTATTTAAATGTCCCTGTTATCATGCCTAACATTGCCTCTCTAGCAGATAGTATGAAGCAGTGCTCTGTGATGCCTCATCAGTGCTCTCACCTGAGAGCAGGTGAATATTATGTTATCACAATGTTCAGGAAACCTGTGCATTCAGTTTGCGCAGTTTGTGATGGATTCTGTAATGGTTGATAAACTGTGAGAACTTGAGAAGTTTAGAAATTTAATGAAGTGACTCAGCAGAGGGCCAGGGTCCTCCTTTTGTAAATATCCTCATCCTGCGCAAAAGCAGGGCATGGAGACGGTGTGAGTGCTGCCCCCGCCCCAGGTGTTGGGAGCCTGCTTATAATTAAGAGAAAAGGAGACTTGCTTTTCTCCCCTTTTTGCTCTTATTGTTTTTGCTGCTGTCTCCCTCCTTTCACTGTTGCCCTGTGCCATGTGTCACCAGGTCTTGGAGCCAGCTGATTATGGACTGAAACACCACAAACGGTGAGCCAGGTACACCTTTCCTCCCTTAATTTTGGCTGTTGGATATTTTGTCTCAGCAACCAGATAAAAGTCACCAAGACAGATACACATTTGAAGAAGGGCAGCTTGGAGTGAACAGTCCTCCCATTTCAGCCCTACAGACGCAACCAGAAATCCAGGAGAACTCTCTTCAGGTTCTGTCACCCTCATGCACTGGGAATCGTGCTTTTCCAGGGATGGGAGATGTGAATCCCACCGCAGCAGTTTATCATTAATCGCTCTAAAATTGTTAAGGTTGCTTGAGATAAAAGGAATCCGATTAATAATACTGTAATTGTCTTACTTTCCTTGAGAGGGATGTTGTCATTCACAAACTTTGCCTACTTTTTCTTTTACGTCCTAGAGTGTATTTATCAAGTTGCTGTATTCTCCAGCCAATGCCAATGAAGAAAAGTGATTGCGTCTCTCTCTTCACAAACTGTGGGTGGAGAGACACTTCAAAATGAACTAAGCACGCATCAGTGAGCTTCAAATGAATGACTCATCCTGAAGGTGGAAGTGTTACCTTTTATTCCAAGGCTTATAATTGACAGAGTTTTTCAGAGTAATTCATAAAGCACAGACTATATAATATTGGAATGTTTTATGGTAATGAAGGATCTTTTTTCAGTAAAAGAATTGCAAAAATGATCATTAAGCAGCATTTTATATACGATTTTGTTACATAAGATTTTATGATGAGGATACATTTTAATAAGTTTTGATAGATTGGTGTTTTCTGTTTTCAAAACTCTGCGACTGAAAAGCTCTCAGTAATAAATTTTATATTACTTTTCTTCTTATTAGTATTGTTAGCACTAAATAAATCTTAACTTTTGGGGAAAAGTACAAAATGTTAGAAATTTTAAGAATATTAAAATAATCTAGATCAAAACAAAACTTCAAGGCTGGAGACTTAGTTCAGTGGTACAGTGCCTGCCTGGCAAGTGTGAAGCCCTAAATTTGATTCCCAGTACAAAAAATAAAAAAAAGAAACAAAGAAAACCTTAAATGATAGTAGTAATAATAATAACAATAATAATAATAATACATATATGCATTATTTTAACTTAATCACAGCTATAATGACCCGATTTTGAAGTATAGTCACAATCTCAGATATGGGAGTCAAAGGTAAAACAGATTAATTTTGATGGGAACAGAATTCTGTTCGCATAGATCCTTAACAAACAAAATGTAATCTTCACACTTAAATTCAAATTGTCACTTCTAATATTTTAAATCAATTTAGGTTCAAAACCTACAAATGATTTTTTGAGGTAAACATGAGGTAAACATGTAGATGTAGACGAGCCATTCTGGAGGCTTGGGGGAAGGCATGGTAAGGTAAGGATATTCAAAATTTAAGGTCAGCCTCGGCAATTTGTGAGATGTCTTGAAATAAAAAAATAAATGAGTCCTAGAAATAGGCTTTGGATTCAATCCACATAACAAAACAAATCCCATAATTTTGTGTTTCCCTTGCACAAATTTGTAACCTTGAGAAGAAATAAGATATTACAAGTTTTTTAAAAGAATAACCAATCCTTAACACAAAGATAATAGTAAGTAAATAGAAGCAATCAAAGCTCAAAATATCATTCATTTTAATTTGAAAATGAATGTGTACTCTCGACAGCAGTAGTACCATACTTTTGTCAGAAAAGAAGTGCCTCCTTTTCCTTAACAAACAGATGCATATTTATTTTTGATATATAATGAAGACAATAACACAAGTTTATTAAGTTTTTGTCAATTTAATACTCTTGTGATGGTTCCTGGCAAAGTCCCTGCACATGTTACCTCATGGTCCCTTAACTCACTTTCCCTCACCTCCTTCCCTTCTGTCCTTAACAAAAGCATGTTCTGGTCTTTGCTTTCTTCACCACAGTTCCTTATGAATACTGTTTTTAATTCTGATTGTAAGTCATTTAAGATATCACTCACTACGGTATTTTAAAATAAATTACCATAGAAAATTGAAAATAAATATTTAATAACAAGGGAATAAAGGAAAACAAGGAAGGATGAATAAAAAATGAAACAAGGAGAAAAAAGAAAAGATGAAGAGTAGATAAGAGGGATCAGCAAAAGAAATACAGAAGACAGAGAAGAGAGACAAAGAAGTACTACAGTTCTTACAGGGCAACTTCTTTACTGTGTCCACACTTTATAGATTAACCATCAACAAAATTGTCACAGTGGGAAGAGATTTTCTAAGTTTCACATGGCCTGATCAATAACGCATCCTGGAAAGGACTCCAAAGGGTACACTTTTCATAAAATAAGCACACCTATGCTTTCTAATTTTATGATCAATGTATTATTACCAGTAAGGCAACTACCTGAAGTAAACCATTTAAATGGATTAGTGTTAAAGAATTGTTCATTATTTTTCTATTAGAAAAATAATTCCATATTGCAATGGGTATAAAATACCAATGGGAGCAATCAAATGTGAAACAAATATTAATTAAATGACATTTCTTTAGGGTTGGAGAAGCTATTCTATATGTAAGGTAATCACACTGGGTGTATCTATCCATTCATTTTATATAATTTTAGTAATTCAGGTTCATGGGAGCAGAAAAAGTTCAACTGACAAAAACAGCAGCCAAAACTAGTTATTTATGTTTCCACTTTCAGACTTAATCTGATAAATATAATCAATTATAATGAAAGTGTGACAATCTCACATGGGACTAATGAAGTAGTGTTTCAATCTACCACATAAAATGTTCCAAAAATGATTCAAAATTTAAAGTATGATGAGCATTTTTGTATTAACAATTTTTTATTGGTTTACTATTTCTTATATTAAATATATTTCTATATTCTGTAATGTTTTTATAATTTTCACTGTGGATTAGGAAAAATTGAGAAGTAAACTGCATTATATTAATTTATCTTGACTTTCAGTATCATAATACTTTATAATAACACACACATTTTTAAGAAAGTATGTTTACTCCTTATTTCAAAAGAACTTCACAATTACAAATTAAAATACCAGATATATTTCAATGTAATTTTCAGTAGAAAATTTTGGGTATTATGACAGACATTACAATTATGCAAAATAAATGATATGAAGAAATAATATTAGAAACATTATGAAATAGAATAGTAACTTTGTGTGTATATAAGTGTGTGTGTGTACATGTTAGTTTAAGGAAATACTCTATTGTTTATATACACACCTAAACTGTGTGATCTAGTCATTAATAGTATATGGTCTATTATTGATCAAAATATCACTAGGCAGCATATGACTATATTTCAAAATTAGGTATGAGAGAATCAAATTGAATGAACTATCTCACTGACCCTAATGCTAGTCATTCATGCAGAAGAATCGGGTGCTAAGGTTTAGCAAAAAAAGTAGAGTAGTTAAGAGATGAAAGGAGGTTGTAGCCAAGCTCTTTCTTCAGCTAGTTTACATAATGTACAATCACTGAAATTTACATACCCACTTAGATTGGGGAGAAAAGAGACTGGCAGTAGTTAGGGGTCAAATTTTCCCAAATAAGTATTAAACATGAATTGTTCAAGTAATGGTGTCCTAGTTATAAAATAACAGTCATTTCAGGTCCCTCTAAAGGATGTCTTTTTAATTCTTTTCTTAACATAGTCTTGGTTTGGAAGTAGCAGTCTATTTAGATATCTGCAAAAATTTTGAAATGGAATAGACAAAATGATTTCTGTTGACATATTATTATGGTTCCTATCTAGAATATTTCCCTAAAATATCAAGTGTTCATATGGTTTCTGAAAGACAATGGACTGGGGTGACACTATATTATCCAATGGATTTATCCATTGAGTTCATGGGAGCTGGTGGGAGGAGACGTGTCTCTGGGAGTATGCTTTGTAAGGTGCATATCTTCATGGCTTTTCTACTCACTCTCTTTCTGGATGATGTGAAGTGAGCAACTTCCCTCTGTTGTATGCTTCTCCCACACTATTTCTGCTTTGAAGGAAATTTGCCATCGACTGAATCATCTGAAAATTATGTGGCAAAAAATTCCTCTCCTTCTTCAAGTTCTGGATGTTGGGCAGTTTGTCCCCACAACAGGAAAATTTGTACATAAAATTGGTTCCAGAAGTGAGATTGTTGCCTTGTCCTTCAAATGCCTTTGGCACTGGATGGCAGAGGAACTGGACTGGAAAGTGTGGACACCCACTAGAGAAGACTAGTAGAGGACTACGAAGACTACACAAAGACCATGAACAGTGCTGTCAGCAGAGCAGGCAGAGACTGATGAGAGATTCTGGCCAGAGTTAAGAGTATTGAAATGGCGATAAAACAGTGGATAGCAAACTAGTGAGATTTCAGGTGGGAAAGATGACTCTTCTAGCCATTGGACTAAAGACCATGTTTATTACTTTCTGATTAAAAAAAAAAAGATGTCTGAATTGTGCCTGATTTTGTGTGAGAATAACTTTAAAATGGGCAAAATTAATTTATCTAGGTGTGGGTAATTTCAACATGACTAGTGTTCAGGCTGTTATCATGTGACCTGCTGCCTACTTTTAATCAGATCTACAATAAGAACTGGGAGCATATTTTCCAGGTTAAATAAAAAAAGAAGCTCATGTAAAGTTAGACTCCAGAAAAGCATGGCTGTTGAAAATACTGGCATTGTAAAAAGTCAAGTGTCTTGCTTAGAAGTAATAGGGACAATGCCTTAAGTCAGTTCAGGAAAGAGCCACATCCTGCCCATCCAAGGCTCAAAGAGATAAAATGGTATATTCCTTTAGAAGAGTTTGCTTTGAAGAGAGAGACCCATGACACCAATCTCAGTCAGGACTGTAAAGGGAATTTTTCCATCATTTCGACTAGCCAGACACTCAGAGAATGATGCATCCAAGGTCCGTGTGGGCGTCACTGCTGCTTGAGCTGTTATCAGCACACCCTGGTGCCACCTTTGGTACTATCTTAACAGACACACAAAACACAGCAGTTGTGAGGTTATGTTGGCTTCCACTTAGAGTTCATAAGAAGATCTGGGAGGCCAGGCAGTGTACCTGTGAAAGAGCCGTGTGGAAAGCTTTGAGAATGAAGCTGAAAGTGTCATGGAGAACCCAGTACATTGGAGTTGTAAGGAATGTGAGATAGTGCTGATGAAAACTAGCAATGCTTGGACCCTGACCTAAACAAAGGTACTGAGAGTTTCACCTTGCAAGGCCAGAGGCGGGGCTGAGAGGCCCTTTGGAGTTCACATCTCACAGCAATCTGTCCCTGGTATTATGAACAGAACTGCAATATTTAATGGCTGCCTTTTGGTGTTTTGGTCTTGCTTTGGTTTGATTCTATCCAACAGATGGGAATCCCTTCTTCTGGGAACGGAACTGTTCACCCCGTGGCCCTCTTGTATTGGAAAATTTAACTTGCTTTTTGATTTTCACAAAGGCTTACAGCTAAGAGTTTTGCCTTGAGTCTCACAGGAGATTCTGGGCTAGGACTTTTCAGTACTGATGCAACTGTTAAGACATTATGATTCTTAGCTTGGAATGGATACATGGTACATAATAGAAAGACAAAATCCTTCCAGGATTCAGGGATGGAATATTATGGCTTAGACATAAAATGGGGCTTTTTGAAGGTATTGGATGATGGAGAGCACTAAAGTCATGGGTGGACTGATGCATGGATGAATTCATAGCCAAATGTGCTGTGATGGGGGTGGCCAGGCTTTGAACAGGTTTGTCATGGGGGGCGTGTCTGTGAAGATATAATTTCCTCCCCGGTTTTCCCTTCACTCTGCTTCCTGGCCGTCCTGAGGGAAGCAGCATTCTTCCTCCACGCCTGTCTGTCATGCTGTTTCTGCATCGAACCAACCATCCATAGACTGACTTCTCTGGAGACAGTGAGCCAACATAAACTTTTCCTTTGTTTGAAGTTGTGGGTGATGGGTATTTTGTTCCAGTGGCAGGACAGCTGAATTAACACACAAACACATTCTTTAAAATGAATTACTTAAACTTCTTTGTCTAACCTCAGAATAAATAAAATAGCTAATAGAGGTTGCTATTCCAAGAGATGTATGAATAATTTCCAATGCCACAGAGTTAGATTGTGAATCCTGAGCCCAAAATGAGACACTGTGTATTATGTATTTATAATGAAACTGAAGAGAAATATAAGCAAGAAAACCGTTGGAGAAAAGACCGAGAAGCCTCCCAATGAATTCATTTATATATTTTCCTAAAATCCTTTACTGATGAGGAGCTATAGAATACTTCTCAATATGAGATTGACTTTTAAAAGTTGGCCAATTGGGAACGAGGTTAGTTAACTCGAGAAATGACTACTTCAGAGATCTGAAGAGAGCGCTGTAGCTAGCAAGGCGTCTGACCAACTCAGCCGTTGTTCTCCTATCACCCTCCTTCAAGCGTGTCTAAGCTGGTACGGCAATGCTCAGCGGGCAAGAAAGCACCTGCAACCCAGCAAAGTACTTCTTAACAAACAGAAAGTCTTCGAATAGAGTCTAGAAGAGAGCTGTTACATTCTGCAGAAAAGGAGTAGCTTGGTTTTGGAAGTAGTTCATGAAAGACAAGTTTTATGGAATGTAGATTGTGATCATGTGAAAGTGAATTGAAAGACTGGTAAGAAAGATTATTGAGAGTATACAATATTACCTTTGACATTTTAGTAAATGCAAACTAGACATAATTAGTGCAATTTTAATTGACTGCATTTCACATATTTAACTGATTTTAATATAATAACTACAATATTCCTCAATGAAACTCAAATGTAGGAGAGATTACACAATGATCAGGATAGGGAATTCTTTTACAAGAATGGTCTACTTAGAGATCTCAAAAGGTAAATATTATGTTTTCTCCTGTTTGGAAGATATGATTTTAGCAAGACTGAGGATCAATTTCCCTGGATCAACCCGAATTTATATAGATCTTTGGTTGAAAATCCATGCTTAAGACTTTGTCTCTCTGTATATTGTTAAGAAGCTAAAAAGACTCACTTATTTTACTTTGGGATATTTGTTTGACATTTACCTAACAAGGAACAAAAACTGAACACTTTAAATGAAAATTGGAAGTAAAAAGACTGATTTTTCAATCACAGGACGTATGTCAGTATAATTAACTACAATGAAAGGAAGTGACCTCCCTCCATCACAGCTAAAATGGCGAAGCATGAGACACTGTCTGCCTTCCTACACTGCCTTCTCCTTTTCCTATGATACATCTTAATGCCTGAAGACGGTGTATAGGTTCTCTCTGTTTAAAAGATGTCTTTCAAATTTACTGTCCATCTTCCTACTATCACCGTCTTCCCACAAATGTTAGTACATATTTAGACCATAATCTTCTCCCATCACTTCATTTTTCTCTCCATTCAGCTCACTTACTTCCTATCAAGTTTTAACATTACTTCACCTCTTACAATGATATATTTGGAGTTCATGTTATACATTAACGTGAAACAAGTTATAATCAATCTATCAGTAACTGTGGAGTAGAAGTTTTTGATAACTTGCAATAGGTGAATTGTAAGAATGCAAACAATCCAGTTTATTTTTTGCGAAAAGGAAAACTAAACTGCTATATGAATCATGAAAGCTATATAAACCTTAAACTAAACTGGTTTATGAACTATTTCCAGTTTGATAGGTACATTAAAATGTTATTTCTGTTTCTGGATATATGTTGGTATTTCTACATCATCGTTTCATAGCATTTAAATGAGTAGACAATTCCTACTTTATCTTAACGTGTTTGATTTTAAAGATAATAAAAATCTACATGCACTATATTCACAGTCATTCATTTCGAAAGTGCTAATTAAAATGCGATTAATTACAAAGTATGTTTTCTGGTAGAAAATATTCAGACAAAAATTAATGCATTAAAACAACCTTAAGTATGCTGTAAACCATTTCACAGAATAAATTATTCATATTTCATATTTGCTTTGTGAAGTCATACCACCTGCATCAACGAAACGGTCTTCAAACTACAACTCAAGCTTGGAATATTTAATATTTTGTGTAGGTTTTTATAAGTCCCCTCTGTCTCTTTGCACCATACACAAAGTGCACCTAATTTATTAAACTGATATGGATGTAAATCATACAGAATTTATGAATAATGCTTTATCAATTTGGAGTACTTATTGTGATTCATTGATGTAAGATTTTATATTCCTTAAATATGGCCCATTGCAGAATGGCAAATTTTCATCATAGAGTTAGAGATAATATTTTTTATAATAAATTCTCTTGCAGATACGAGGACATACAGAACTTAGTATTTTAGGAAGTTAAAAATAGCACATAATTTGTGAAGAATAGTAGTGAATATTACTGATGTGCACAAGTATTTACCTCTAAAATGTTTCAGGCATATCATCCAATGCTAGAAATCATGACAGAAGCTCAGTGACAGGATTTGTAAAGCTTAGATGCTCTTTCAAGAAAAAACGGTTCTTCTACTCATAATGTAGCCTCCTTTCTCATGCTCATCTTGGCCATGGAGTGTGTTCTCTACTGTCTGCTTGTCCTTGCAATCTGTAGCGTACCACATTCAGTCATGTACAGCTAGTATTTTTTAACTATAGTTTCCCTCTAAAATGACTCTGCATGAAAAACATGACAATTTGAAGAATATTCTGCCACAAAAGAACGTGCAAGTTTTATTAGCAGTTCATCTTGTACATTCATTATGCATTGGATTTTCTAACAGATGAACTGAAAAGAAAGAAAAATATGAGAACGGAAGCTTTGGTACAAAATATTGTGAATTTAAGAGCTGAGTTGACAGGGTAGTGGAAGACTCTAGAAACATTCATGAGGTAGTAATTTAATTTATCAATCAGCGCTGATTCAGTGTAATTTAATTAAATAAATCACCTTTACATTTTATGTGCAATGCATGTCACATAGTACACATCTTAACAGCTGCTCCTTTTATGGCATAAAGTGGAAAGTTGGCCTGAGTATTTTAATTTTAAAAAGCAGTCATCCCACTGCTATAATTGATGATAAGAAAAGTAGACATTCCACATCTCCGGAATTCTAAGGAGGCAAACAGCTGAGTTTAACACTTCATCAGTCACCCCATATATCACAGCCTCATTATTATTTTTTTCTTTCTCTATCAAGGAAACTTTCCATAGCAGGTGAAACAAAGCATGAGACTAGCAAGTATTTGTGGCCCACATGAAAGGAAAAAATTCATGAAAGAACTGGGAAAGAAAAGCAAACAGGATGGAAGCAACACTTCACTGACACAGTGATAATGATTATTACCATCGTGCGAAGGTACCAGACACCCAAACACCTGTTCCAATGAGCCAGAATAGCAAACAATGTCAAAGAACAGAAAATACTCAAGATTTATGCTTTGCTTAGCTTTTGTTAGATGCCTTTTTTTCATTTGCAGAATCTTTGTTCAAGTGAAGTAAGATCATCAGAAATGAATTTGTTTGTGAGCGTGAGAGGGCTTCAAAATCCCATTGGGCAGGATTTATTTACTCACGGGAAAGCTCCAGAGAGTCATGAAAAAGTGTTTTTGAAAATCATTTAGCAAAGGATCAGAGATCTGAAAACTACTGCTTAGCTCCCAAAATGTAAATGCAGTGAGGTTGTGTTCACTTATGATAAGAATATCCTTTAAAAAGGTAGCATTTTCTGAATATCCCTGCAGCAAGCGAATCAACCTTCTGAACTTTCCCCGCTGGAGCTTTACATAAGGCTTGGTCATATTTTCCTTAATTTCTTTCTGACTTCAAAACTGACATCTCTGCTTTTGATCTTTAGGATCTTGGTTTTTTGGCTCTAATAGCTGGCTTTTGTTTTCATTTCACATGACTATATCAGAATAACTAAAATCTGGTGGCATATATAGAACAAAAATTATTTTCTCATAGTTGTGGAGCTAGATTCCAAGATGAAGGTGCAGGCACTGGTGACAGCACTGCTCCTGTGTCTTCACAGGCAGAAGTCAAGAAAGGGAGAGAAGGGGAACAAAACCACTCTTTTATAAAGGCATTAAGCCCACTCAAGAAGGCAGAGCTGTTGTAGCTTAATTATTTCATAAAGCTCTTCATACTCTTAAGATTGAGTTTCAAAAGAAGTTTTGTTGGGGACAAAATGAAACCATAATAGTACCCCTCTTGTTCTTCTAAAATGTTCCTGTAAATATTTCCATCTTCCTTTAACCTGTAAAAATCTGATTCACAAGCCATTTAGTTGATCTAACTGAGATACAACATGCTTTGCCTAACCTCAAAACAGATGTTGGTTAGTTTGTAATGTACAACATTCCTGAATGTCACTTATCTTCACATTTTTACAGGCTTCTCTGTGCAGTCTGTATCAAAAAATCCGTTCTCTTCATCTGGCTGCTCAACTCTGTTTTCATTACCTTTTTTTAACTTTTTTTGGGGGTGGGTAGGGATTTCCGGGATCAGGAATCAGACTCACAACCTTGTGCTTGCCAGGCAGGTGCTGTGCTGCTCAGCTAAATCCCCAGCCCCTATTTTTTTTTTAACTTTTTATGTTTAAAAAGTTATGGATTTGCAGAAAGTTACAAAGCTAATTGAGACTGTACTTTCACTTAGATTCTCCAAAAGCTTAGATCTTAGGTAACTGGTAGAGCAGCAGAACCAGAAAATTGATGTCAGTGCAACAGGTTTGTATTGTATGCAATTGTATCAACTTTGGGCATGTATGCAATCACCTTGACAATAAATAATTTCTCACTAAGTTGTCCCTCTTACTAAAACTTTATAGCTGCAGTCATCCTTCTGTGATCACTATCCCTAACCTCTCCTTAAATCCAAGCAATCATTAATATGCTCTCTGTGTCTATAATTTTGTCATTTTAAGAATGTTACATAATGAAAACTTCCAGGATGTGATTTTTTGATATTGGCTTTTTTCACTTAGCTTTCGGCCGTTATTTTCATCCGAATATCTGTGTCCCCCAAGTCATCCTAGAAGCCCTAATTCCCAGTGCATTGGTATCTAATGAGACTGTGAGGAAATAATTCAAATCGTAACTATTTCAATAAGATCACTGTCCTTGTGACACTGACCCCAGAAAGCTTACTGTCCCTGTCTGCAGGTGCACACACCCAAGGAAGACCATGTGGGCACCCATGAGGATGTGGCTATCAAGACAGGGAGGGTGCTCTGGAGAACTGACCGTGCTGGTATCTGATTTTATACTTTCAGACTTCAGAAAACAATGCAATAAAATTTGGGTTTTGAAGCTACCTCGTCTATGGTGTGTTGTATGGCAGTCTGAGTAGACTAAGACACACTCTGAGATTCATCCAAGTTGGGTTGATCAATAGTTAATTTCTTGCTCTTACTGGGTGATTCCATGGTAGAGTTGTACTATAGTCTCCATGATTATTAACATAATGAAAGATACTTTAGATCATCATAGTTAATGGCTGTTACTCAAAGTTGGCATGAGTGCCAACAAAGTGTGCGTGTGTGTGTGTGTTTAAATAAACTTTCTCTGGGACTGAGGATTACTGGGTAGTATGTTAAGAGGATAGTCAGTTACGTAAGACATCATCCAGTCACTTTGAAGAGTCGTTTTCCAAGGTCACTTTCCCACCAATCATAAACAGGTGATCCATTTTCTCTACACTGATGCTGGTACTTAGTGTTACTACATTTTTAAAAATTACCAATGTGAGTACATGTGCAGTGATATCTCACTGCAGTTTACATTTATGCTTCCCTAATGACTAGTGATGGCAAACTCTTTTTAGGCCCTTATTTATGCCCTTGTCACCTGTACAAACTGGTATGTGTTTTTCCATTTCCGTTGGTACCAGGAATTGAACTCAGAACTTTGTGCTTGCTAGGCAGGCACTTGTACCATGGAACTATATGCCCCACTAAATGACATTTCACAGAGGAAACTCTATGGGACAGTAGATTGCTTTTTCTTTTTTAGCAGTGCCGGGGATTGAACTCACTACCTTGCGCTTGCCGGGCAGGTGCTTATGCCACTGATCCATTTCTGTTGAACAGGTTATAATTGGGATTTTTGTTTTATTTCATTCTATACAGCTGAGCTTTAAGAGTTCTTTATATGACTTGACAGAAAAATTTTGTCAGATATGCATTTGTTCTACTTTTAGGTATTTTATTTTTGGTCTTTTTATCTTCTTTAAAGGGTTTTCAAAGCAAATATTTACAGTTTTTGTAAAGTCCAATTTATACTATTTCACTTTACATTTTGTTTTATGGCTTTGATAACATTAAATAACTGCAAAATGCTAAATTCTGAATAATATTTTTATCTATGCTTCCACTTATAAGTCTGATTTTTTCATCAACTGATTAATTAATTTACTTGTGTCAAATGTGCTGACAATTGCTTTAGCTCCATTTGTTAAAAGAAATCTTTTCTTCCTGTTTTGAAATCATTTTCAATTTTTGCAAAAATAAAATCAGTTTCTTATATTTGTTAGGGTCTACAGTCAGGTTTTTATGTTTCTATCTCTGCCTGTATTATATAGTGTTGGTTATTTTTATAGCCTTAATATTGAACTTTTTTTTTTTCTCTTTTTGAGATAGGGTCTTGATATGCAGTTCAGGCCGGCCTTGAGTTCACTTTGTAGCCCAGGCTGGTCTCAAACTCGCAACGATCCTCCTGCCTCAGCCTCCTGAGTGCTAGGGTTACAGGTGTGCACCCCCACAACCAGCTTGAACATTTTTTCAATTTTATCTTTTTGAAAAACAATTAACTATTTCAAGTTCTTTTCTTTTCCCCAGGAATTTTAGAATTACCTTATCTATATAAAATTTTACTAGGATTTTCATAGGAATTATTTGCATTTATACATCACTTTAAACACAAATTTTTACTACATAAGACTTTCACTTCATAAATATAATATTTCTTTCCATATGGTTAGGTTTTTGTTCTATTTTTTCATTTATATTATGCAGTTTAGAATACAATTTTATTTTTAGACTTTATGTTTTGTTTTGTTTCATTTTGTTTTCTGGTACAGGGGATCGAACTCACGACCTTGCGCTTGCAGGTCAGGCACTGTGCTGCTGAGCTAAATCCCCAGCCCCCTACACTTTATTTTAGATTACTTACTAGATTAATATCAGATTGTATTATACTTTTATTTTATATATTATGATAATATTGTATTCTAATTTTGACTTACATCTTTTCAATTCTAGTACTTATATATACACATATTTTTTCAATGTTGATCTTATATTATTGATCTTCATGATCTAATCATACATTGTATAATTTTTTGTAAAGTACAGAATTTTATGC
This sequence comes from Chinchilla lanigera, assembly GCF_000276665.1. Lineage (NCBI taxonomy): Eukaryota > Metazoa > Chordata > Mammalia > Rodentia > Chinchillidae > Chinchilla > Chinchilla lanigera. Next base: position 4,733,433 of record NW_004955427.1, on the reverse strand, counting down.
CTGTATCTTTATATATAAATACAGAATATTGTTTCTTCCTTTTAGATATATATCCGTGTTTTTTTCCTTTCCTTGCCTGATTGTACATTTTAGAACTTCATTACTATATTAAAATTGACAAAGGTAGGAATCTTCATGTGTTTCCAAACGTAGAGGAAAGAATCTAATCTTAGATTAATATTTATTACATCAGCAGTAAAATCTTTTTAAAGTCCATTGTCATGTTGATAAATATTCCCCCTCTTCCTTGAGTTTCTGATAATTTTCATCATAGTGGTGATGAAATTTTTCAAATCTGTTGGTGAGAATTGTCTAAAGTTATCACTCCTAGACTGTTAATATTGATTTTCAGATACCAAACCAGAAGAGACAAGAGTTCCATTTCTCTGCTGATCTTCTTAGACACTAAAGGGGAGGAGTGGCACTTTTGAAGGTCTGGTGTCTCATTCTACTTCTGCTGATGAATCTAACTATGGGATCAATGATGTTTTTCATGATGTTTTCTTAAAGCCAAATGATTATCATAAGCCTGGGTACTTTCTTTTACACATATATATTTTTTTCTCTTTTTTTTTTAAGCAAGCATCAAACTCAGGACCTTGCACTTGCCGGACAGACGCTGCATCACTGAGCTACATGAACAACTCCGTTTTGGTTGTTAAGAGCAGGCAATTCTTGTGAATGCTTTCCCCCGCTCTTCTTGCTATGTTCAGCTTGACAGCTTCTCTAGTCCCTCAGAGGACACACAAACAAATGAAGCTCAAGAATGTGAAATTTACTTCCATATTGTTCAAGTTTTGAGGTCTCCAGCCAATAGAACTTCTTCCCTACCTGTTGCAGAGTCTTATGTTTGCTTTGTATTCAAAGTCTAGAGATATTAGCTGCACCATGAATAAGAAGAAGAAGTATGCACACTTCTTCATTTTTAGCACTGGCAGTTGGCCGAGCTTAATCTCAGTAACTTTTAGCAACTGTTTTCCTAGTGAATTTAAACAATATTACCAGATATCTCAAATTCATTAAAACACACACACACACACATACACACACACCACTGCCCCACAAGTGGCAGAATCATTTATATATAAGATAGACACAAATTATGCTTTATTAATTTACCTTAGATAAATATATGGTGAACAACTTGACAGTCCACTTGTCATTCAAAGTGTACTTGTCACTATGCAGATCAAGAATGCCAAACACAGACGTGTTCTCCTACAAAGGCAGAAAATTGATTAGTAGATACAGGAAACACAAGCACAGAGAAGAAATGAAATGAGTCAAACATAAGGAGTGAGTTATGCTTCTGAAAATATAAGAACATGCTGGAAGGAAATATAAACTAAACCAGTGGTTCCCAAACTACATCAGATTCACATAGCAGCCTTTTAAAATCAGAAATTTCTGGGCAGTGGTCCAAAATTTCTGATTAAATAGAGTAGGACAGGAGAGAAATTTTTTTAAATAAATTACCACATGTTCTTAGTATGCTTGTCCAGAGATCACAATTTTAGGATTTCTAGGCTAAGGAGTCTAAAATTATTTTTGAGGCTGTAATTCTTTGATGTTTCTGGAAAAGACTAAGAGTTCATCACTGAGCTCAGAAGATGACACTTAGCTGTCAAAAATGTTGTAAGGAAGAGATAATAATAAAATGTATATTAATACTTTGGGTAGTCTCAATTTTGCAACGCAAAATCTTTGGTTGAGAGAGAAATATCACCAATACTTACAGATATCAGAGAACATGTTTTAGATATTTGCATAAAAGGACAAAGGTCTAACTTCATTAAATGTGATCAAAGGCATTTAAATGCATGAAATCATTTCCAATGTGTAGGAAAAAGGTTATAGACATTTAAGTTTAACAAGTTTTGATTACATTTAAGTCTTACCAAAGCCTCTATTCATCTTGCCAGCCTTAATATAAGAAGGAATCTTTGAAAGAAAGGACACTAGATTTACTAAGTGGATTTCTCTTCATTTTTATGAACCAAAATATTTTTAAGAGTATTATCTGCATAGTGTCATAATTAAAAACCTTTATCAGACACATTTCATATCATTCTTACTAGAACAAAAAATTGTTCTTCACTATGATAAATCTCAGGTTGTCACACTATATATTTTATACATTGCAAACTCCATTTTGGGAATTTTTTCCCTGCTCTTTCACTAATTAATTCATGGTATTTCATTAAAGATATTTTTATTTGTATGTAAATTGTCATTAGTTGTGTGGAAATACATCTTTACTTTTAGTTTCACTATCATCTGACTATTTTTGTAAGCCACATTCACTTAAATGTTATTGTCCAGAGATGGAGGTTCATGAAATATAGAAATAGTTTCAAATGCAGTATTTCATATATATTTATAAAATGATAAAAAATTCAGTTATCCTTACCCAGTATTCACGTAGTCACATCACATTTTTTGTTCCTAAAGCATTGTCTACCCAGAAGTGAAAGACTGCCACATGTATATTCTGTTTACTTTTTTTATTTTAAAAATAAAAGGAAAACATTAACAGACAGACAACTTTTACAAAATAGCAAAAGAACAGTACAGACAATAAAGAGTTACAAACAAAGTGGTAGGGAATTAACAATGCTTGTTGTATTACATATTGATGTCTTCAAAGTGGTTTCTCATGAAAACAGATAGAGACATGCAATATTGATCAATCAAGGACTCATTGACAGTTTCTTTCAGCAAGGAAATACAAGAGAGTAGAACAACTATGTTAACTATCCCGTATATACATACATACAAAATTTCTCCTTCTTTCCCTTCTCTTTTCCCACATCCCAGTTGCCCTTTACCCTTGAGTGTTTTCCTATCATTTCACAATGTCTATCATACCTCCTAGTTTAAATTAATTCTTTCAGGTTTTACACTAACAAAACAATGTGGTGCTTGCACATGTGTCTGATTTATTTCACTTATGAGTATTTCTCCACAGCCTCGCCAGCATTTGTTATTGGCTGATTTCTTAATGCTAGCCATTCTTACTGGGGTAAGGTGGAATCTCAGTGTTTTAATTTGCATTTCTCGAATGACTAATGATCTTGAACATTTTCTCATATATTTATTTGCCATTTGTATCTCCTTGTCTGAGAAGTGTGTATTCATCTCCGCTGCCCATTTTTGGATTGGGTCTTTGAATTTGGAGGGGCTGATATTTTTTAATTCTTTATATGTTCTAGATAGAAGCCCTTTGTCTGAGGGACAATCAGCTAAAATTTTTTCCAAGTTTGAGGGTTTTCTTTTGACTCTGCTGGTGATTTCTTTAGATGTGCAGAAACTTTTCAGTAGGATGAGATCCCAGTTGATTCTTTCAAGTGTTTCACGTGCAATTTGGTTTTTGTTCATGAACTCTCTGCCTACCCCTATGTCTTCAAGGTTTTTACCTACTTTCTCTTCCAATAGATTTAGTGTTTCTGTTTTAATATTGAGATCTGTGAACCATTTTGACTTGAGTTTGGTGTATGGTGGTATATTCTCTTTAAATGAAAGAACTACAGTGAAACAATTCTGAGTGGGAAAAAGCTGGAGCTAGACTTCTTCAGCTGGGATTCCAACTCCTCCTCTTAACAGTTGTATGATATTAAGGAATGGAATTAATTTTCTATTCAGAATAGTGACCTAGAAAGTGCGGGTGTGTTATGACAGACACACACAGTGTGAGGTCAGGTGTCTACAGCCCGCACGCAGTGCACTTGCTGGGTTCCATACCGCCACTATCTTCGGAATTGTCTGTCTCAAAAGCCACAGGTCAAATTACTATTCTAAATCTAAAGGCTCATTCAAAATCTTTTGTTTTAAAGTAGAGCAGCATGGAAGCCTTCAGATTTTATCTGACAACTAATTTTCTTTCCCTCCACTTTGTGATAAAAGTGAAGAGATCCAAGGCAGGGGTGAGTCGAAGGGTGAATGCTCCTCATCTTGGAGAACAGGAACCCTTCTACCTGTAAGCAGGGGGACACCGTGCTGATGACTCCGGTCCGCAGTAACACGTTCTGCTTGCACAGGAAACGTCTCTCAAAACTCCAAGTGTTACAGGCCTGATCCTCAAGGCAGAGTATTGAGAAACAGGCGGTGCTTAAACACCAGTGGTTCTGACTTTGCCAGTGGATTAATTCATTGATGAACTCGTGGTTTAGTAGGATATTGGAAAGTGGGCGGAACTTTAGGAGGTGTGAAGTGGGTCACCAGGGGTGTGACTTTGAAAGCTTGGTTTTGTTCCTGACAAACAAAACTTTCCTCTCCTCCCCTTTCTTCCCCTTTTATCTCCTCCCATCTCTTCTCACCTCCTCTCCCCTCCGCTTTCAGTCTCACTCTGCCCCCGTGATTTGAGCAGCTTTCCTCTACGTGTCCTTCCGTCAAGATGCTCCGCCTCACCGCAGGCCCTGAACCAAGTGAGAAAGGATTGAAACTTCTACACCAAGGAGCCGAAGTAAGTCTGCATTTACATCGATTTCTGTCCAGTATTTAGTCGCAGTGAAAGAAAGTTGACTCACACCAATGGGAACGCCTCTTTCTGTGGCTGTGAAAGTATTGGCACGATGTTCTCAGCTGGTTCTCAAGATACCGAGCAGCCTTATTCACACCCTCCACGTGTGAGCTCCTCGGCACAGTGAGCTGGTTCGGTTACTCACTGAGGCTAGATTACAGAGAGCAATCATCACTGATTAACACAGCATCACGTCATTCTACTCTCTTTGCTCCGTGGGCAAGTTTAGGGTGACCTGACCATGGTAGCTCTAGAGTCCACAAAGCAAAATCAACCAGCTTTGAATGCTCACCTAAAAGCATCTTGAAAAGGGAGCATGGGCTTATGAAGAAACACGCAGTGGAACTGATTCAATTACTCTTGCTCTACTAAAGAAAAGCAAGCTAACATTTTTGATTGTGTATTTAATGCATTAAAATGAGAGAGACAAAGCCACTGTTTAGTACAAAGTAGATGAGAGAGCCCAGCTGATGGATCTACAGGTTTCTACAGCTCAATTTTACTTTATGCCTAGATGTTCAAAAATTAGATACTTCCGCACTTTCCTAACGCAGCCTGCTGGTGGTTATTAATATAAGAAAGAAGGATTAAAACTTGTCAGCCAAAGACTTACTTCCACATTTCATTGTCTCCAACCTCCCGTTGTGGGTCCTTCCAAGCTGCTGACCTGCCAGCATGCAATGCCTGGCAGTCCAGATCTGCTAACTCAGAATATTTGCCTTTCAACCCCACGTTATGACACCATAAGCAGATCAAAGCCTAGTCAAGATGATTCTTCACAGTCCTTCAATTCTGGACCACTGTCTCCAAACTCTGAAGAAGCCTACAAATGTTATGCCTCTTTCTTTGGGTTGGAGACTGTGAGACCTTGGAACAGCTGTCTCTAATTGCTGAATACTCTTTAAAAACTTTAATAATGTAGCAGATCTTTAAATTTTTTGAGGGTTTATGTACTACCATCTGCAATGTAAGTAAGAGTTCTTATTAGGGCATCTGGAATTCTTGCCATTTTTATTCCTTACATGGAATCAACATTATTACATCCTCAGAGTGGAGCAGTGTGATACCCTGAAAATATCAAGCATAGGACTAATATAGGAAAAACATGCTCAACATTCCTCGTTATTAGAGTAAATCAAAACATCATGAGATACCACCCCATAGCTATTACCATGGCTCATATGAAAAAGCATAAATTAGTAAACAAGTAATGACAAAGATAAGTCGAATCCTTGTGCACTGTTTTTGGTGAAGTGCTATGGAAAGCCTCAACTAAAATTAAAATTTATTTCAACAATCTCATTTGTGTCTCTCTCCCTATAAAGAAATGAAAGCAGTCCTAAAGAGATATTGATGCATCCATGCTCATAACATCTGCATTCACAACACAAAAGAAGAAGAAACAACATAAATATCTATTGACACATGGATAAGCAAAATATGATATGTATAAACATACACACACAAATGGAATGTTATCCAGTTTTAGAAAAGGAAATCCTAACACAAGCTACAGCATGAATGAATCTTGTGGATGTTAGGCTAAGTGAAATAGATCATATAAAAAAGTAAAATAATGTGTTACTACACTTACTTGAGCTATTTGGAATAGATAAACCATAGAAACAGAAAATAGAGTTATAATTTCCAGGGGCGATGGAGGGAGAAATGGAGAGTTGTTTTTCATGCTACAAAGGGATAAATAATGGTTGTAAAACAGTGTGAATTTGTTACACCTCTGAGCTGTACTTTCAGAAATGGGTAAGGTGGTCAATTTCATTTGTTTTTATAAAGATTAGTTACAAGATTCTGCCTCAAAATTTAAAAAGTAAAGTAAAAGGGGCTGGAGATGTAACTCAGTGTAGAACATATCTGTGTCTGATAGCCAGGACTTTAAAATAAATATTTTTGAAATATAAATATAACAAAATGATTGAGTTTCCTGGAAAATTAGAATTGTGGGAATTATTATTTATGAGTGGCAAGCTAGGAAAGATGAAATGGTAGATTATTTTGATCATTTTTAAAAATCTGTATGTCAAAACACACGGTAGTAAATTTCAAAAACAAATGAGCAACTGGGAAGATATATTGTCAATTTTTATCTTACACAAAAGGTTCACCTAGCACAGATACTTAATACTTCCAGAAAATGAGAAAAAAAATGAACAATGCCTCAAGAGAAGAAAAGGGCAAAATAAATAAATATAGAGATAAAAATACAGATATATTGAGACGTACAGATTCTCAACCTCATTAAAAGTTGGAGAAATGCAAATGCAAATTACAAGGTAACCTACAGAACTTGCCAAACCCAGGGATGTAAGGCTTCTCATCCGTTACGAATAGGAATGAAAGATGGTGTGATGCTCACGGTAAGACTCTGGCATTATCTTTCAAAGTTAAATATAAATTTATCCTTGGACCCAGTCATCCCATCACTAAAAATCTCTTCCAAACACATATCTGCTTATTAAAAGGGCTATTGTAAAGTTATTGATTGTGGCATTTTTGTAGCAGGAAACTTGTAGGGGTAATCCAATTATCTATCACCTAGGAATGTTTCAGATACAAGAAATGCATACATATGATTCCACTGACAGGACATACTACAACAGGCAAAGTAATATATGGTCACTGAGGCCAGAATAGTGATTACCTTCAAGGAAATTATAAATTATAGTGGACACAAGAGTAGCATGCCGGGGTGCTGGAAATGTCTTCGCTCCTCTGTTGGGGAGTGGTAATACAGTTGCATACATAAATAAATTCTGATTGAGCTGTGTACCTCTGATGGATGTACTGCCCTGTATATGCTCTCATTCAGTAGTGAAAGTTTAAAAAGAGAATAATCAATTGTAAACTAATATCCTAGTGAAATACTCCTTTACACTCACTAGGATGTCTATAACGAAATATGGTAAAAAGTGCTGGTAAGGATGTGGAGAATTTGCAACATTTATACACTTGTGCTGAAAGAGTGGTGGTACAGGCACTTAGGAAAACAATCTGCTGCTCGTCTCCTGGTAGTCCAGAAGCTGAGGACCAGCGAAGTTCCAGAGCGGAAGAGTCCAGAGACCACATACCGTCCCCACGGTCACTCGCGATAAGCCGTCCAAACAAACCCAGAAATGTGCTTTGCTAATCCACTCGACATCTCTTAATCCAAGCAAGTTGTCAGTCAAGGTTGACAAACAAATCACCTTTGCTGTTTTTAGCATCTAGGTTAACAAATTATATCATAGTTGTTTTAGAAGATCTGACATACAGTATACATCTGACAGAAACACCTCAAAATTGAAATAACTCTAGTTCAGTCTATTTTTAATGCTTCTCAGACATTAAAACAACTCTTCAACACTATGTAACCTGAGAAATAATTATTTCCATTTGATTAAAATCTTCAACCAAGTCTCCATTTTCCTTAGTTTTTGTCATTTAAAGTATTTAATAAAGAGATAAAATAAAACTTTGCAATCATCTAAAAATTAATACAGTGTTTTTCTATAAACTAGGACCAAAAAATTCTCCTAAAAGTTCTTGAGATAATAATATGTCTTTGTACTAGCATCTATGTTCTAGGGATATCTGTCAGGAAATTGTTTTCAAACTCTTTCTTCTCTGCAGTCCATTTTATCTCTCCTAACTGAAGCACAGTGTGAAGCAATTAGTCAAGTAATTTAAAGGAAAAACATGAGCCATTTATGACTATGGATTTGATTCTAGAGGTCAGAAATGAAACCCATCATAAGGGTAATTATTTCTTTTTATCCCGGTTGAGGCAATAATGGCAATAATATATTAAGCTTTTTCTGTTTTCAAGAGGACTAAATTAGAACAGAACTCAGGGTGAACTTATTTTTTATCTTTTGGTATTGAGTGGGTGTCACAGTACTGAAACTGACCTTCAATTCTGACAACGCCTCGGCCCATTTTAGAGTCTTTAAATCAGCCAATTGTTTATAATATTGTCAGAATTCTAATTCTGTTGCATTTTACACCACAGATAGAGTGGACAGCTGGCAGACAGCTCTAGAGAAACTCCTACTCTAATTAAACATGATATTATTCTCTTCAATGGTGCATGTTGTTGTTTTAATATCAGCAAATGACATTCATGCTGACCTTTTATTGCTCTGTAGCAAACATGTCTCAGGAAGACTCTCAGTTACAAAGTATAAATGAAATGTCCCCACATCACAATAAAATAACTTTGATAAAAATGAAAACCAGTATTTCTAGGTCTGTCAAAATAGATGAATTCTGAAATTGTGTTTCTTGAGTCTGAATAATTTTAAATGTTTGAATAATTATTCAGATAAAGAATATTCTTTTGCATATATATTTTGGTCTTTTTAGGCTATTGGTTTATACTATTTTATATACTTTGTTTCCTTAATTATATGTGGATATTAAACAAAAGGCAAACACATTTGATTTGGCCTTACATTTTCAAATTGAGTAAGCCCATATTTTCCTAATGCCAGCTAGTTAAGTAAAACATATCAATACTTCATAATAAGAGTTTCTCCTTTTTCAGGTAAGATTTGTACTTTACCATTATTTTCCAATATGCTTCAAATCTTTTGCTTATCTCTCAGTTTTTATCTTATATTACCTACCAGCAATATTTGTCACTAGAAGTTATTTTGTCCCTAAAACATGTTCTTGTTTCAGAAAATCACATCCACGTTGATTCCTCCTACATTTATGACTATTTTTCTCAGTACCCGTTGCTGATTTCTCCAGACCTCAAGTAATTTGAATTGCACCAGTTCTCAGTCCTCGATTTTTCCCTCTCTGTAAATTCATCCCATCCTGTCTTTAAACTCCAGCTGCTTGTCATTCACTACTGTTTTTATTTCAGTTCTTAAATATAAAACCTAACATTTGTCTACCTGATGCTCAACATTTCCCAACTGAATGTCCAAAAGAGTCCTCACTTTGTGCTCCTAGAATTAAGTTGTTTTTTTTTTTACATTTTTTCATCCTATCTAATATTAATTCTCTTTTCCACTTCCCCAGCCCAAAATGCTGGTGTCAGTTTCCAAACATGCAAATCTCTAGCCATGTTCTGACCCATCATAAATTCTATCTACTTGTTAAATGCTGAGAATTTCAAAATCCATCACTTCCAGTTAATTGTCACCAGCCTGGTCGCCATTTCTCCCTTCAAATTTGTCTTTTGTAGTTTATCTTCAATATTGCGAACTGTCCCTCATATGTAAGTCTGAAAAATCATTTCCCCAGTCAAAATTTTCCAGTGACTTCTCACATCCTTGAGGTAAACACAAAGTCATTACTAGGGTCTAAAAGACACTACAAGATCCGGACGTCAGTTACTTCTGTGACTTTCATCCCTGTCATTCTATTCTCATATTTCTTTGCTATTTGCTTACTTGATTGAAATAATTTTTCAAGTGTAATGATACAGCTTTGTACCGTACTACCAGGGTGGAGAACTGTGCCAATGTTTCCATTAGGCAGGAGTGTCTCAAGGACTCAGCCGTTAGATGTCAGGAAACCCTTTGAAAACCTTATTAGTCTCTTTTATAATGTCACACAAATGTGATAATGTCTTTTATACTTACAGGTAACAGAAATATCTTGGAAAAATACAGTTGGAGCAGAAGTGTACACACTTTGGAGGAAAAGCTTACCATGGAAGTATCTTGACAGCAGCAAGTTAGCATGTATATCTCGGAATTTATTTCTTTGATTTATCATTGCATCATTCTTCCTATTGCAGGCAAAAGAATTCGGATTCAGGAGAACATGCGATTTTATACTCACTTTATTTTAATAATTTTTTTAACAGAACTTCATTTTAAATCTCAGGATTTACAATTAATAGTCTACCACTTTTCTCAGGAAAAGTGTGGTAAGATTTAGGTCCCGCTTGCTGTTTTTATGTATTTCTGGTAAACAAATAATCTACTTTCATTTTCCTTGCAAATGAGGGCAATCCAAAATTTTATCTTCTTGCTACTAATTCTCATTGTTTGAAAATAGTCATTAGAAAAATACAACTAATACAATGAATCTATAGACCCATCAAACTATAAATTAATTCAAGAATTATAAAAATAAACAGAAATATTACAAAAGTCCCCAAGGAGTATAGAGAGTAAAGTAGACATCTGGAACAGAATAGTTATGTGGAATATTTTTCAAGTAATTAACCCCTAAAGTCTATGTTTTTGATAAGTCACTGGCTTTTCTTCTTTCTCTATTTCCTTTAGAGTGTGTTTCATCCCTACTCTGAATTTCACAAAGCTTACTGCAAAAACACCAATGGTACTTCATATACAATATATATCTGAGTTTTTAAGAGTCATCCATCATAAATGAAGCCTGCTATAAAAAGACATATCCTTAATTTGAGGCTTTTACAGGTAAATGGATGCAATTACAGATCATACTCATAAGTGAAATAAATTGAATCTTCATGTGTAAACATTGCATTGTCTCCCTGGTGTAAGAACCTGAAAGAGTAAATAAAATCCAAAAAGTACAACAGATAGTGTGAAAGGGAAAGAAATTGCTCAAAGGAAGGGACAACTGGGATGAGGGAAAGGAGGAAAAGAAGGAAGAGTATATATATATATAATACATATATATAGTTACAATATATATAATATAGATCTATATATAACATAGATCGAGCTGTATAGATCTACATTATCTTAGATATCTATATAGATCTATATTATATATAGATACAGATATAGACATAGATATCTGGGATAATTGTACTGCTGATGTCTAATGGTTTATTGAAAGGAACAGTTAGTGCTTAAATTTTTTACCAATTTTGCATTCTTATATCTGGTAATCTCAACAACTAATTTGAGGACTACAATATACAATATAACAAACCCTGGTGAATACCTACCATCTTGTCTAGTAAAGCTCTGTATTGTTTCTAATGCTACTTTTATTATTTTTTATTCTCTTTAATGGTTTGATCAATCTTGCATTCTTGCATCTGGTAATCTGAGCAAGTTTACTGATGATAACAATATGTAATATAACAACCATATTAATTCCCCTAATTTTGTTTTGAAACCCTGTATCATTTTTATTGTTTTTGCTTTGTTTTGTTTTTGTCTATCTTGTTATTTTTAATTCTTTATAAAATAAGAGAAATAAAAAGGATATGCTGAACTGATTTCAAATGATTCAGTGAAGTCAGAAATTATTTGTACTTAAAGAAAAGATATATCTTTATGTTCAACCTTATGTTTTATAGTGAAAAAAATAAAATCAATACAATGATACTTCTGTTGTTGAAATCAATTTGTTCCAAATTCTTATTTGAACACCCAACACCGAAAAGTTGAGACCTCAACATATTTTTTCCGTAAGATAAAATGAAAAAACCACGTAATTGGTTCTAAGCTCCCAAGAATCCCACTTATAAATTCATTCCTCAGGACTTTAACGAAATTCACAATGATTCATTTCTTTAGCTCTACTGTGGCTCTCACAGTTTTCCTGTTAGCTTTACTGTTGACATCACTAACTTTCTTTAGAGCCTCAGTCTCGATATTTTATGCAAATGAAGAAAAGAAAAAGCAGCACAATGACAAATGCGTTCACACTGGCACAAGCGCTTTCTGCTGTTGGCTGTGGGTGGTGTGCGGACTGACGCGCGCCCTGCGGTGCTCCTGTGAAATGTGCTGTGTGAGGCACTCTCGGCCGATTCAGGTTTATGAAGTCAGCTACTCGGTTCAACTGATAAATACTGAGCAGATTTTCTTTAAGCTTTTCTGTTCTAGTAGTGGAAAGTTCCACCTTGGAGCCATTTGAAAATCTAAGTGTCACTATTTCTCCAATGATTTTTTCATACAGCTGTCAAAATAGTTGGCAAAGACTGCTGACATTTTGGTGAATAATGCAGCGCGTACATGTCTTAGTTATTCCTCTCATTGTTGAAACAAAATACCCAACCCACACGTTAAAGCAGGAAAAGTTCATTTCAGTTTACAGTTTGGAGAGGGCTTCGTCCATAGTCAGCTGGTAGGGTGGAGTGGCAGAGGGGCATTGCAGAGGAGAGCTAATCTATACCAAGCAGGCAGGAGGCAGCAAAGTAGCAGGCAGCAGCAGCTGCAGCAGCAGGTTGCATTCTTTCTGTCCCTTTTATATTCGGTCCAAGCAGGAAGTTTATTGACTCGTGCCACTCACACCTACAGTAAAATGCTCTGAGTTCCAGCATCACCCCTTCAACTCGGCATTCACCCTTTTTTCGTTGTTTTTTTTTTTTGTTTGTTTGTTTGTTTGTTTTTCTTCCGGTACCAGGAATCGAACTCACGACCTTGCGCTTGCCAGGCAGGCGCTTTGCCACTGAGCTAAATCCCCAGCCCCACGGCATTCACCCTTAATCTGCATTCACACTCTGCAACACACCACCTTCCAAACTCCCCACCTGTGACCACATTAGGCTTCGGGGGAACATCTAGAATCAAGCCATAGGAATACACAATTCAAAAAATTTCTTTGATTTGCTCAATTAAATCCTTCTGGCATCCTTGTCAAAAATTTCTTTACCTACGGATCCAGAAAGAAAAAATTAAAATAAATCCATTTACCATAGGCTTATGAGTTGACTTATATATTTTCACTTCAAATCCACTCATCTAAAATTCAAGTTCTATGCCAGAAAAGCATTGTTTTTATCACTGTAGCTTTGTGATAAGTTTTTATGCATAGAACATAGGTTCTCTTATTGTGGTCTTCTGCAATTTTGTTATTACTGCTGAGATCACAGCTATTCCATGTAAATTTAAGGACATGCTTCTCCTATTTTGCAAAGAAACATGTCACTGATTTTTAGTAGCAATTTCATTGACACTGTAGATAATTTTGGGTATAAATGTCTCATTCATAGACATGATATTATCCCATTTTATTTATGCTTTTTTAAACTCTTCTCAGTAGTTTTTTATAATTTTCAGTGTATGTGACTTTCACATCTTTAATAAAATTTATTACTACAATTTACTTTTGATGGTATGGTAATTGTGATTTTTTTTGTTAGTTACGTTTTTAAGAAAATATATGGAAATACGATTGAGTCTGTGTGGGTTGATCTTGAATTCTACAGATGCGTTATTACACTTGCCAGTGATTCTGTGGAACTTTTAGTATTTCACAGGCAGAGAATTCTATCTTCTGACCTTAGGAAGGGTTTTGCTTCTTGCATTCTAATTTTAGATTCTTTTAACTTCTTTTTAAATAATTGCTCTGAGTTCCGCTTCTCACATAACATAGATTAGGTCTGAGAGAATCGTCTTTGCCTTGTTTTGGATTTGAGAAAGCTTTCCGTTTTTCCCCAACATTTGCTATAATAGTTCTGGGTTTTTCTTGAGGAACTTTGTAAATTTAAGACTACCTCCTCATAACTCCAGTGTCTTTTTTGCTTTTGCTTTGTTAAGAGTATTTCGGTTCTTCTTCTCACCGTAACTGTATCTTGAATTTTGTCGGATGTTTTCTCTACTTCAAGGTTGTAACATTTTCCTTCATTCTGTTAATATACTTTATCACATTGATTTTATCATTTTCTGCCAAACTTGGATAGATTTATTTTCCACTTTTTTTTTCAACTCTTCCCTAAAATACTCTCACAGATTTTGTTCACCATCACATCTTTCTTTGATTATAAATGGTGAAGCTTCTGGTATTTATTTTTCTTTTTGGATCCATATTATTAGAGGGACCATGCTGTGATAGCAGCCGTATCACAAGGTCTTCTCCTAATCACAGCTGCAAAGTCCTTTTTTGCCGTGTCATTCACACATCTCACATTTCAGACATAGAAGACTGGATATCTTTAGTGGACCATCCTGTTTTGACAATAAGTGTCTGGTTAATTGGCTGGGCGTGGTGGCACACCCCTGTAATCCCAGCACTGGGGAGGCTGAGGCAGGAGGATCGTTGCCAGTTAGAGACCAGCCTTGGCTACAAAGTGATCTCAAGGCCTGAACTGCATACCGAGACCCTGTCTCAAAAAGACAAAAAAAAAAAAAAAAAGAAAGTGTCTTGGTTATTTTCCTCATTGCTAACACACAATGCCTGACACTGAAAGTTAAAGAAGGGAAGGGTTACTGTAGCACACACGTTGTAGAAGCTTCAGTCCATGCCTGGCCCCAAACAAGGTGGCATGGCAGAGGAGCATCACAGAGGAGGAAAACAGTTCACTGCGTGCAAGTCAGGAAGCAGCAAAAGCAACAAGCAGACAGTGACAAGCAAGCTCAGCAGCCCCAGTCCTGTCCCTTGCATTCCTTCCAGGCAACCCACCTTTAAGACAGGCAGCGTACACACCCAGAGTGGGCCTCCCCATACCCACTCTCACAGCTATGCCAAGCCAATCAGTAGATGAATTTAGTAATCACACACCCTTAATCCTGCATCACACAGTTAATCCCAGCACCCTATGATTAATCCCAGCCTCATACACTGTAGATCCTACCACCTCTGGAGAGCCCCACCTATGACTGCATAGGGGTGGGGTGACATCTAGACACAAACCACAATAATAAATACAGGTGGAACAGAAGAAAAACTTTGACTATATTTTTCTTATACCACGTTGTATTTTCCTTTGTGGTGTTTACTACAAAATAAATAATGACTTTATGCATTTATTAAATAATGACTTTGTGCATTTATTAAATGTCCCATCCTTTCTTAGATTCCACTGTGGTTTGGATTTGTTTTCTTTTTCTTTTTTTTTTTTTT
>NW_004955427.1:4674769-4718074 GCF_000276665.1 Chinchilla lanigera | reverse complement strand
AGACCAATAACTAGCATGGGAAAGGGTGCTTTTTCCTCCTCCTTTCCTCTACTTCCCCTTTCAACCTCTTTTGTTTCTTTTAAATTTTAAAAATTTAACCTGGCATGGTGGTGCACATAATCCCAGCACTCAGGAGGCTGAGGCAGGAGGATCGTTGCCAGTTAGAGACCAGCCTGGGCTACAAAGTGAGCTCAAGGCAAGCTGAACTGTATAGCAAGACCCTGTCTCAAAAAAAAAAAAAAAAAAAAAAAAAGAAAGTGTCTTGGTTATTTTCCTCATTGCTAACACACAATGCCTGACACTGAAAGTTAAAGAAGGGAAGGGTTACTGTAGCACACACGTTGTAGAAGCTTCAGTCCATGCCTGGCCCCAAACAAGGTGGCATGGCAGAGGAGCATCACAGAGGAGGAAAACAGTTCACTGCGTGCAAGTCAGGAAGCAGCAAAAGCAACAAGCAGACAGTGACAAGCAAGCTCAGCAGCCCCAGTCCTGTCCCTTGCATTCCTTCCAGGCAACCCACCTTTAAGACAGGCAGCGTACACACCCAGAGTGGGCCTCCCCATACCCACTCTCACAGCTATGCCAAGCCAATCAGTAGATGAATTTAGTAATCACACACCCTTAATCCTGCATCACACAGTTAATCCCAGCACCCTATGATTAATCCCAGCCTCATACACTGTAGATCCTACCACCTCTGGAGAGCCCCACCTATGACTGCATAGGGGTGGGGTGACATCTAGACACAAACCACAATAATAAATACAGGTGGAACAGAAGAAAAACTTTGACTATATTTTTCTTATACCACGTTGTATTTTCCTTTGTGGTGTTTACTACAAAATAAATAATGACTTTATGCATTTATTAAATAATGACTTTGTGCATTTATTAAATGTCCCATCCTTTCTTAGATTCCACTGTGGTTTGGATTTGTTTTCTTTTTCTTTTTTTTTTTTTTTTTTTTTCCGGTACCAGGAATCGAACTCAGGACCTCGCGCTTGCCAGGCAGACGCTGTGCCGCTGAGCTAAATCCCCAGCCCCTGTGGTTTGGATTTAGAAAGCCACACAAGGTCAGTGTTTTACTTGCGAGTCATGGAAAGGCTGCTGAGTGGCTCAAGCAGGCCCAGATTCACTTGGGCTGGTACAAAACCCTGACATCAGCTGTGTGCTCTTTGTTGTCCAGGTACGAAGATTGCAAGTATTACAGGGTTTTGAGGATACCATTGTTATTCCAGAGTAAAGCAAGGGAGTCCAGGCAGGGAGTGTCAGAGCCCCTCCAAGCAGCCTTCTCAGGGCAATCCATAGACATGTGACACTGAAACTGTAATTTCATAGAAACCCTAGGAAGTCAGAGATGCCAGTGGCACGGAACTCCTGTGGAGGGAAGCAGCAGGCCATGCATTGAGCCATCCTGAGAGATCAGCCCTTCAAGGTTCCCTCACAAAGCCTCACTGCAGAGCTGCTCAAGCCATTGGGATGCTAGATCCTACCAAGGTGTTCTCCAGATGCTTTTCTCAAGATCCTCCCTTTTGCAGTGGGACTGTGCACCCTTTAACACTGTATGTTAGAAGTTCCTTTAGATGTTTATAGGAAGTCACAGTAAAATTCACCTTGCGATTTAGGGAAGACTATGACTTTGAACTTTTGAGAACTGCAAAGACAGTAAAGACATTGGTGAGGCTCAGAGATGGACTGAATACCTTTTGCATTTTTCAGTGGATCCGAGCCTTTGTGACACAGGGACTGCATTTATATCAGACTTAGATTATTCTTCCAGGACCATGCATTAACTGTTAGTCCCTCTCCTGGCACTCAGGGGAGGCAGTGGACATTGTGAGAGGTGGGGTCTGGGGGGAGACCTCCCAGTCGCTGGAGGCACAGCCTTGTGGTGAGTGGAGAGAACTCAGCCCCTTCTCTCTCTTTTGTGTTCCAACCATAATGTGAGCTGCTTTGTCCTGCCACATGCCTCCTGCTTGGATACTCCCCCTTACCATAGGGTCAAAGCAACGGGGCCAACTGACCACAAACCAAAAGCTCCAGAACTATAAGCCAAAAAAGCCTTTTATTTTTAAACATATTTTAATAATTATTTCCAATATTACTTGCAGTTATGGAGAGCTGACTAATGTCTATAAGCTTCAAATGGGCTGATATCTCTTGCTGTTAATTCAGTACAAAGCATATAAGAAATATTTGATAAAATATTTACTAAATAATCAATTAGCTCATTGATTTTTAAAAGGTCTAAATTTAGTCATTGACATGTCCTCTAAATTTTAGGAAAATTTAGTGTTCACTTTTCTATCATTTTGTCCTCTAGAATAAGTCAAGACCTGAATGAGTTTAGTCGTGCTGTTCTAGCAGTTGTCCGACACCCTATACTTAGTATTTTCAGTTAAAAAATAAGGTTTCATGGCAAATTTAACTTTCATAGATGTCACAAATAATTCTAGAATATCTATACCCCTGTAATTTTTGAGTATTTACACCAAGAGAATTAGTCATGGCTTATCTATAATTTAAATTTCACTTGGTGTTTTATATTCCTATTAACTAAACTTGCAAATTATACTTGTTAGATACCTATGTTCCCTGTAGCAGTTCATTACAAGCCAAGAGTCCATCATATAAAACTTACTTTTATTTATTTATATTTTGTCTTCTTGAGACAGGGTCTCTCTTTGCAGTTCAGGCTGGCCTTGAGCTCCCTTTGTAGTCCAAGCTGGTCTGAAACTTGCAACGATCTTCCTGCCTCAGCCTCCTGAGTGCTAGGATTACAGTCATTTGCCACCATGCCCAGCTAAACTTACTTTTAATACCTTTGTTTCAGGCTCAGTGTTTTAGTCATATTTTTAATATCATAAACAAAAAAACAAAAGCAAGACAACTGTATAAAGAAAAGAGGTTTCAGTAGCTCACAGTTCTGGGAGGTTCCAGGCATAATACTGGCACTGGCTGAGATCTTATGATAACCTACTGGGTAGCAGAGTTCCGTAGCAGTACATAACATCATATAAGGGACGTGTATATTTTTGTCTGTGTGTGTAGTCTCTGTACCTCTTCTCACAAAACCCCAAGGATTTCATCATAGCAGCTCACCTACAAGAGCTTATCTAAGCCTAATCACTTTCCAAAGGTTCCACCTGCAAACACTGCTTTTGTAACATATGAGTTTGGAGATTAAACATGAGCTTAGGGGGACAAAAATATCCTAATCTCAGTACTTGCTTTCTATTCTTGAATTCCTCTAAGAGAGACTGTCTGTATAGCCAGACAGTAAATTCTGTGGACTTGAGAAGTTGCACACAATCCCTTCCCTTCTACAACTGCGCATCATCTTCCACTGCAGTCGAAGCAACCATTGCTCTCATGAGCTATTTCAAGTCGTCCAAAACACAGAGCATAAGATGGGAGTACAAACTGAAACATTTATTGTTTGAAGAGCATGTCGGGAAAAAACGAGAACAGACCCAAAAGACAACCATCTGCATGTAGGTCTAACCCTTGTAAATGACAAAAGGGAGGGAAAATGTAGACTAGAAACAAGTCAGAACAAAGCTTCGATCCATGAGTATTCTGGGCTGTTCCATAGCCAGAATCTGCCCTCAGAGCTCTCTCTCATTGCCCAGGAATTGGCCTAATTTAGTATAAAAGCAACTTGCAGTGGTTGCCATACAGAAGCTACTAAGTGGGTCCTCAGTGTAAACAGAATGATTGATTTCAACTTACAGTAATTGGGGAGTCAGTAAATTACTCTTCTCAGTCTGAGACAGAAGAGGTACATTTTCTCATGGGACATGCCAATGTCACAGAATCTCATGGAAGCCAAACCAGTAATCCTTTCACACCCAAGAGAACGCTATTTTATAGCCAGCAAACTAGTGGAATAGATAACAGGTAGACAGGATGAATGGATGGATGGGTGGATGAATAGATAGATGATAGATGATAGACAGTTTACAGTCCTATCAGAGCTTTCTTTCTGTAGACTCTCTCCTCACAGCAGCCTGAAGAGAGCCATTTATCAGCTGACAATTGGTTCTTCCTTATTAAAACCAATTTTCATGGACAACATTCTTTGCAATAACCCAGGACAAGCTTAGGCACTTGAAATATAGGTTAAGTGAGAGATACTTCTGCAGACTGTTGCTGCATAATGGAAACCACAACACCTTAAACTTATCAGAATAATTTAAAAACCTGCTCCCCATCCAGTAGGCTTTTCCTCTTATCCAAAATTTTGTCAAGAACAGCTACATGGCATTGTAAATTTTTTTCTCTTTTTTTGAGACAGGGTCTCCCTCTGTAACTCAGTCTGGCCTTCAACTCACTCTGCAGAACAAACTAGCCTCAAACTCATGGCGACCCTCCTGCCTCAGGCTACCAAATGCTAGAACTGTGGATATGTGCCACCACTCTTGCTCATTTTAAACTTTGCAAAGTCTACTAATTTTTGACCTCTCTGGGACTATAATTTCTTGTTTTTAAAGAGAATTTGATCTGCTTGATTGTTTATACCCAAGAGGAAATTAATTAATAGTATGTTTTACAGGAAGATCAAAGCGAGACTGTATTTTAGCAAGCGCTGAGGCTGAGGCACAGGGACACTAGCACACAGGAGGAGCTCTCCTAGACTAAAACCAAGAAATGGGTTGGGGCTGTTGCTCTTTAAGTGACAGCCCTCTTTCTTTGAGGGGCAGAGCTAAAAGCTTGCTATTAATGGTAAAAATATGAGATCAGCAAGAATAGTTTTCAATTTTAAACCTGTGCTAGTTTAATTTCTAAAATATGGTAGTGTTCTGGCTTATAAAAGAAGAATAGTAACTAGTGTGTACATAAATTTTGTATAAAAGTTATTTATTTGATTAAAAATAGAATTTCACAAAAATTAAGTCATATGTCAAGTAAGTTACAACTATTAGTACAATATCATTAAGAAGAAGTGGTGTACAAAGTATATATTTTTTTCTATACAGCATTTTATTACTGGAAATATTTCTTAGAGCACAGCATATAATGTCTTAGGCTATTATTTTCTTAATCACCAAAAGCATAAACAGAAAGATGAAGCTCAAAGGAACAAAGCTTCCATAGTAGAAAAATGCCCCAAACATGCACCTGATCACAAAGAACTTAACGTTTGCTTTTCACGACACGTGTACGAGCGGGGTGCCCAGAACACGCTTCTCATCATTCTTTTGTCCGTAAGTCGCATCCTGCATTTCATATTCATCCTACATGATTTACCACTATGTGGGTTTATGCATATTTCTGCTCATCAGTTATTTGCAGATCAATTAAATATTGTCACATAATAAATAGGGCCTCAGATGTTTAAATAAAAATCTCTTTTTCTGTGCCTAACCAAAAAAAGTCAATGAAGATTGGAAAACATTGGCATTTCTTGC
Organism: Chinchilla lanigera; assembly: GCF_000276665.1. Taxonomy (NCBI): domain Eukaryota; kingdom Metazoa; phylum Chordata; class Mammalia; order Rodentia; family Chinchillidae; genus Chinchilla; species Chinchilla lanigera. The sequence goes on along the minus strand of NW_004955427.1, from coordinate 4,712,663 downwards.
CCTTTTACTTGTCAATCATCCTAAAAGTCTACTCATAATATTAATTCTCACTATATTTTCTTTATACTCCATCTCTAGTTTGTGGAATATGGAAAGGAGAAAAATTGTATATACCGATTTTCATTTCATTGAGAAGTTTTTTTTTCTTTTACTATTTTTATTGAACTTTCAATGTTGTGCTATTTTTTCCTATACTAATATGAGTTCTGTTCACCCATCTTAGTCCTATTCTCTGTATCGGAAAGAGTAAAGTTTATTATTGTTAGCTTATAAAAGGCTACCAGACACACCAAAACATTATTATCTTTCCTGTTACATTTTTCTTTTAACATAAAATATTATCTTTAACTTACCATCATTCCTTGTGTGGCAATTTTCAGGTGACTGATTATTACTGTCAAAATTTTGGAATGCCTCCAAGAATGTGAGAATTTTTAACTAAATTCATGTAATTAAAAAATGTTTGCTATGAAAAGTGTTCATCATTCCTGGGATGGACATTTTTGAAGACTGTGAGCAGTTAAAACCTGCTAGGCATGAAAACCATGGGCTGCACAAGAAGAGTGATTTATCAGAAAATGCCAGAAATATCAAAATAAAAAGTGGAATAGAAATTGTAACTGTAGAGGGAGACTATTTATTCAAATAATCTTAAAATATGAAGACAAGCAATTGGAGCAAACAAACATAAATTTGCAAAATCATGAGATAGAATATTCCTGCGTAAGTCAAGGGAATTGAAGATTTCCCTGAGCAGGACATTCTTACTGTATGTTTTATGTGACTCCTGCTGCCAGGCTCCAAAGCAGATCTACAACAGGATGTTTTCCCTGAGTAGACCCCATTTGGGATGTAGATATTATGACTTTCATGGGTATAAAATTATTTGATCTTTTTTATTTTTATCAAAAATCTTTTCAGTGCACAATGATTACATGAAAGATAGCTGATACTCACACACGGAACACATCATAATTATTTTGTCCCCTCCCTTTTTCCCCTCTCTTGGCCCGTTTCCCTTATGCATAAAACTGAACTTCCTCCCTCCTGTTATCTGTCATTTTTCTAAATTTTATTTTAAAGAGAAAAACTTAAAACAAAATTTCAAAACAGGATAATAGGAAAGTAACAATGGTTAATACATTGCGTATTGTTATCTTTAAATTAGTTACTCAGAATACAAGATATAGCCATTTAATTATCCAAACAGTATTACACACATCTTTCTTTTCAATTAATTAAGAGAAATTAGTTGTATAACTGTCTTAACTATCTTGGAGATATATATATTTCCCTTCTCTCTTTTCTCCTTGCCCCATCTCATTTTCTCCTTTCTTATGAAGTTTCTTCCCATTTTACAATCTGTATCATATATTTTTGGATCACATTTACTCTTTTAGCTTCTCATATGAGGGAGACAATATGATGCTGACACATGTGAGTCTGGGTTATTTCAGTTATGAATATAGTCTCAGGTTTCTTTCATTTACCTCTATTATCTGTCATTTAGTTTGCTTTTCAAATGAAAGTAGAAATTCCATTTGACAGAAATATTCCCCTTCTAAGTATCTTCCTGAAAGAGTTAAAGACATCACATTACAGTAGTCCATGGGTATTCATGTTTATAGCGGCTCAGTTCATATAGCTAAATTTTAGAAGCAGCCTACATGTCCATCAACAGATGACCGGATAGAGAAAATGAGGTATTTCTGCATAAGGGAGCACTCCTCCGCCACAGAGAAAGGTAAACTGGAGTCATTTGTAAGACAACGATGCACCTTGAGACTATAATGTTAAAAGGAACAAGTCAGACATGCAAGCTTAAATATCACATGTTTTCTACTATACGAGAGGCCCAAACTACCAACCGCAGTATTTAATCTTCACAGAATATAAGAGGAAGGGTGTTTGCTGCCTCAGTTTAAGTATGGAGTCACAGAGCACCTGTGTCTACAGACTTAGTACAAAGTCATTAATTGAGCAAACACTCTGCTCCAATTCCCTCGAACACAACTTTGTGTTTGATGTGTTCAGAGGCAGCTTGAAAGAGCCCAAGGGCTACAAATTTAAAGTAAAAAAAAAAAAAAAAGAAAAAAACAGCAATCACTGTTGTGGAAGGGATTCTTAATGTTTTTTCAAATTCAGTCAACAGTCCCTAGAAGTTAGTATACGGAATGTTAATCTCTTTGTCCAAGCCCCTTAAGAACATTATACAGAAACTGACTACAGAGCAGTTGAGGAAACTTAAAACAGTCAAATGATAGAAGTTTAACTAATTAGGCATGCTTGGCTTGTGGTTAGGTCTATGTACAAAACACCTCAATCTTTATTATAAGCATAAAAGCAACTTGTTTATGATGATAAATAGATCCTCAAAGCAGTTAAACTCTCATGATTACACAACTTTTAGTTACAGAGACAAGACTGAAATGAAGTCTACCTGACCCAAAGATCTGCGGCTAATGTGCAGTAACAGAATTTCAGAAAATTATCCTGTGAATCCTTTAAAAGCAGATTTCTAGAAAATTTGTATATCAGTACTTTGATAATGATACATAAAATTGGAAATTTCACATTTGGAGGTGTCTGAGACCTCTTCAATTTCCATTATTTTCTCATTCTAAAAAACCTCCTCTTCAGTTGGCAAATGTGTCACAAAAATACTCACAGAACTTGAGATTAATAAATTTAAATTTGGATATTATACATACTCAGGTTATTTAAATTCTATTTAATTTATACTATGGTAAAAACTAAATTAACCTTAATGATATATAATATTCGTGAAAGAATACTAGAGGAAGCCTTATTCCACGCCAAAAAAAAAAAAAAAAAATGTTCACAAGGTTGTTCTCTACTCCTGTAACGATTAGCCCACTGGAGTTAGAAGATAAAACATCAATTTTATGTCTAAGGGTGTGTGAAAGTATAAGCAAGAAGTAATATCAAGTGAAGTATATTTAAATATTTTTAAAAACCATAAAAACACAACCCAATGCAAAAACATGTTAGTATATTTTTAAGGTGTGATATTCAACAACCCCGGCCATCTGCAGTGTAACTGACATGTGAGAATCAGACAAAAAAATTCCCTCTTACCAATAAAAAATGTATAAAATTTCTTTGGGGTTAATACTTAGACAAGATCTTCAAAAAGATTGTCACACATTTTCCTATATATCTTTTCCAAGGCAAGGGCATATTTGAGGGAAAAAATTAGCGGGTGGAGTTATATACCAGTAGAAAGAAATGAAAATCTACAGCCTGAAATTGAGGAGTAAAGGTAAATATAGTAAAAACACAAAAGAATTCCATGAAGGATATCAGTTTATTATAAGACAAAGAATAGCCTCTGAGGATATTATATAAGTGGAAGAGTTCAGTAAAGTAAACGTGCTTCTTTTAATTTCACCTCTGTATCATTAAAGAAGATAAATTATAATCTGGTGACAAAAATAGGAAAACATATAATACTTTTAAGAGAGCACAGATTTCTTTTTCCATCAAGAACAGCTGAACTGGAAAGTTAATAAATAAGCAAACGCCCTCTGCACATATCTCACCTTTAAAAGACAAGCCACACTTAGGAAGACAATGCATTTTACAATGAGACATCTTTGCAGGAATGTATGGTGTGCAAACACATATCAATAAATACGAGCAAGAGAAGGTTACTAACATAGTGAGACACAGCAGGACATTTTGAGTAATAAATCCAGATTAGTCACATTGAGTACTTGACTATTAAACATTTCCTGTGAGGTTTTTAGTTGAGAGAAAGACGTCCTATGTACATTACAGTCTGAAACTTGTTACCATTTCTTTTTGCATCATCTGAAACTTGTTACCATTTCTTTTTGCAGCCTCTCGCTTGCTTCCTTTCTCCTCCTGTCTTTCTAGAACTGTTGACAGAGCAGGAAGAGCTCCATGAGACAGATAGCCAAGTCTGTCCTTCCGGTGATCAGTTCTCCAGTCAGGCAAGCTGATGCAGTAAATCTCTCGGAAGACAAGTTCGCCATTTATTCCTGAAACAGCCTGTGAGCGCTCAACGATTCTCAAACAGCACGAAAAGTGAAGGGAAGAGTGAAATTTGAAAGTTACAACTATGAGAAATGCATTCGAAAGAATCAGGTCAGAGAAGCAAAAACTCAATTATAACCCCCAAAATTGAAATGGCAAAAAATCGCAACTGACCCAAATTTCTTGGCTTCTACCACTGGCTTCATTTATATTTGAAATGACTTGAAACTCGAAGTGTGCTGACAGCCTAACACCTGCTCCCTTCTTTCCCCTTGGGTGGCTGAAGTAATTACCCACCTCTCCGGGCACCAGCTTAGGATCTGTGAAATGCTGGTCATGTAGAGTCAAATGTTCCCATGTGCTAGGGTGCCAATGATCACCTGCTAGCCAGGACAGTAGCACTGCTGGCAGGCACACCTCTTAGTCCTTGCACTTTGGAGTCTTCTCATGCCCTAATTTTTACCGGGCGATTTGCATTTATTTTCTACAGTAGGAATCCTATGGAAAGAATAATAATGTACTTGAACTATATTTTCAATATATGACTTTTAAAACAAGTTTTACACACGATTGCATTTTAAACATATCCTCAATGAGGCCCTTGAAATATAGTCATGATTTCCACAGAACAAACACACACACAGTGGAGAATATCACTTCCTTTTGTTAGCATACACTGGTGCCAGCTCTGTGAAACATTTATCAGATTTAGCATGGCAGACTTTAATTTATACTTCAGCCTTCAGCCATAAATCTGTCCTACCTGGACAAAATCATGAATCAGAGGAGCAGCCATGCTATAACCTCATTGTACATCATTGTGAGCGAAATGTCTGTGCAGAAAATTATTAAAATTTTGTTTTCCAGTTACTCAGTAAATAGCTATGGAAAACTACCTAACACTGCTGGTTCAATTCCACACTGCGGTGAAGTAGAATCATTATTTCCCAGTGAAGTCTACTTTGCAGCTTATGCTGGTAATGCCAGCTAACCTTTTTCCTTCACCTGAGTAAGAGGCAAAAGTGGGCTCAATAGCCAATAATATAAAGGTGCAGACAAGAGTGATGAAAAGATGGAGCATGTGAGTTTGAAGAGTAGGCAGCTCGTGGAGATCAAATCATGTTAGCGGACAGCACTGCCATAAAAATTCCTGGAGTCCCACCTGCTGAAAGGAAGGGGATTTGCTGGGTCTAGAAACTAGGGAAGATCACATACACAGCTATTGAGAAAAGAGAAAATCGCGTGCCTTTCACAACGAATGAGTTACCAGTTTACTCATAAAAGTTTGAAGCTCAAGCCTATTGTCAAAAATGTAAACAAAAAGCCTGCACTAAGTTTTCAAATTTGTGGTAATTCCGTCAATATGGCCACTTTCTAAAATTAATATGACTTTACATAACAAAATACAGGCTCATAGTAAGAAAGCAGCTTCAAATTAAATGTTGAATTTAGGGAAAGACACGCGTGTAAGGAAATGGGTAAAGCTGCACAAGAAGAACCACATACAGAGAGAACAAAAGAGCACAGAGCTGGCACTTTGGCCAAAGAAGCTTACACTGAATTTGAGGCTATTCCTGTCATACCCATGGCTATTAATGCTTTTGCCTTTGCAGCAATAGAATATTAAAGCAATTATTGGAAAAATATGTTAAAATGCACTTTTGTCATTAGAGAAAAAGTGAAAAAAGGCTTCGAATGTGTCACATGAAATTACCTCACTTCGAGATGCGTTTCTTAATTTACAGAAGAGCGACTCATTTACTCAGGCAGGACGTGAAGAATGTCCAATTAATTACCGTACTTTAAGCATTTGAAGGGATTATTGATGAAGTGCTCTCAAATACAATCAGCTAAATAAAAATTTAAAATGTCTAATTAAATTTAAAGACTTTTCACAAAAACTAAATGTATCAGAACTTTTCATACTGTGTTTAGACTAATTACTTTGGTAACTTTATGTATGTATTCTGCTTCAACATTAATTATAATAATATGTGTGGATGAAGACTGCAATGAGTATCAATGCAGTTAAAATTATGAAAAAGGTTTTAGTAAGCTACGTATATAAAATAATACAATGCTATATAATATTACAAAATATATCATACATGTTTTTGTATTTGCATTTATTTCTATGTGTACCAAAAACAATAAGCACTTCTATCATTTAGAAATTAGGTGTTTTCAGTTTTTTTTTCATAGAAAAGTCATACTTAGGAGCTTTTCTATCTCAAACCTTGTAATTCACAATTTGATGATTATAATATGTATTTACTGTTTAAAGGTTCTTTGTGTTAGTTACTAAGACAGATATACTAAGATACTATTTGGTGAAGCTGAGAAAAGAAGTACTAGAGCCTGTGGGATATTTTGTGAATAAAACCAAAGCAACAGATCAATGAAAGCTTTCTGAATCAGGAGGACTCAGGTGATAAAAGAATTAGATTTGTAAAGGGGATCAGTGAATGGATAAGAGCAGAAATCCGTCTTCCACACATCTGCATGTTTCCTTTGTCAAATATATTTCAGATACAAACTGTGCATCAGGTACTATCCTGAGTGTTTTAATAAATGTCTCCTCAATGATTCTAATAAGGTTTTGAGTAGTAAAATGAGGTGATAACATCAAATTAAAGGTGAGTCAGGGTGGACAAGGTAAATAAGGTGACAGTCCACTCTGGCCGTGGCTGGCCTCTCCCCAAGCTATCAGGGTCTGACAGTTTCAGTTATCACCTTGTCTCTGCTCCTTACACCACTTATGTGAAGACGCAAGTCCTTCCTTTCTTTATTGTTTTGTTTTCAAAGTTTCAGATTTTTGTATTTTGTCTTTGATATGTTCATTGCTAGAATTCTTAATCAGTTCTAAAGAGTATTTTTAAACTCTAAAAAATAAAAACAGCTTAATATTAATCCTTCAAAAACCACTTTGCATATAACATTATGCAATATACAACCATGGTTCATATTCTGTCACCTTGTTTTGAAATTCTGTATCTTTTTTATTGCTTTTTATACTGTTTTATTTATATATTTGTTTCTGTTATTTTGGTTTCTTTCTTTTCTCTTTAAATGAAAAACAAAATTTATATGTATCTCCAAGGATAACTGGGATCGGTGCATTGCTGATGTCCGTGGTTTACTGAAAGGAACAGTTAATGCTTCAAATGTTCTTTTTTCTTGATCAATCTTGCACACTTGTATCTGGTAATCAGAATGACTGATTGAAGACAACAATATGCAAGAACCATTGTTGAGCTCCTACCATCTTATATGGTGAAGCTCTGTATCATTTCCAATGGTTATTTTTTTATCACTTGTTACTGTCTTTGATTGTTTGATCAGTCTTACATTCTTATATCTGGTGGACTGAGCAACTTCATTGAAGATAACAGTAGATACTGTGGCAATCATTGCTATTTCCTGTTACTTTATTTTGAGGTCAGGTATCATTTTTGGTGTTTTGTGTTGTGTTTGTCTTCCTTGTTGTTGTTTTGTTAGCTTTTTTCTTTAAAATAAAAAAGTTATAAAGCTGATTTAGTTTTATTACATACATTTACAAGGAAAAGTGACATTCTATTTTTATTAAATCTTAACAGTACTTTCTGGGAATATATCATAACCCAGTTCATCTTCCTTAACAGTCAATTTTGTATCTGTTCTGTGGCACTGGGTATCAAAACCAAGGGCACTTTACAAATGAGCCACACACAAACCCTAGCCCTATTTGTTTGTTTGTTTGTTTATATGTTAAGAAAGTGTCTCCCTAAATTTCCCAGGCTGTGCAGAAACTTAAGGTCTTTTACTTCAGCCTACTAAATAGCTGACATTACATGTGTGTACCAGCACACCAAGTGGTGATTTTTTTTAAGAAAGCAATGTCATTAGGTAAAATTATTATGAACAAAATTCTCAAAATATTCTACACTAAAATTATTTCAGTCTGGGATGTGAATCCATTTTTTTCCTGTACTCATTCTTACTGCATTCAATTTTTGCCCTGGTCATTTTAGATAGGAGATTTGATAGCACATTTCGTAAATGTGTGCTGCCCAAAAAGCTGATGAAAATAATAATTATTTTATGTGAAATGATCAAGTTCTGGAAAAAGTATTACCAATTTCAGGGGATGGTTTCATATATCAATAGATAGGCAAAAAGTATCAAAGATTGCATATGATTATATACCAGTGTTTATAGAATAAATGTATTATTGAAAATATATTTTTGCATTTGAGTGTATCTTTTATGTGCAAAGCTTTATTTGTATGATATTCTTATATTAATCCCACATTTAAACTTTATCAAAACCCTATGAAAAATTATCTGTCTACAAGTTGCAGATATAGAAGCTCATACACAGTTATTTAATGAATGTGCAAGGACATAGAGCTAAGAAATTTCAGAGCTCAGTTTGAAGTAAGAGTACAGATTTCAAATCACAAATTTTAAAATTATTGGACAGATTGATTTCACTTAGGAGCATGGTTTCACATTTGTAAGCATCATATTGTCTCCATAGTGTAAGAACCTGAAAGAGCAAATATGATCCAAAAGGTACAATAGATATTGGGAAATGAGAAGAAACTGCTCAAAAGGAAAGATAAACTGGTATGTGGGAAAGGAGAAAAGAAGGAAGAAGAAGGGAAAATAAATGAATATATATATTAGTTAATATACTTATACTACTAATTTCTATTATTTCATTGAAAAAAGGTTTGTGCTTATGTCTTTTGATCAATTTTCGTGCCTATATCTTGTATCCACATTGAAGATAACAATAAGCAATGTACTAACTATTGCTGCTCTTCTACTATCTTGTTTTGAAATTTTGTATCATTGTCTTTATTGTTTTTCTGTTCAAAATAGAAATTACTGGATGATAATATAAGTGGAAAATTTATTAAAATTTCTTCCTGAAAGCAATACAAACACTGGCCAAAATAGGTCAAAATCAACTCTTCAGAAATTTGATTCATTTCAGGAAACACTTAGTCGCCATGGAGAAAGGGCGGAACCTTAGTAAAAACGGCAAGAATTTTGACTTTCATTTTTGTCCATCTCTCTCTTTCATGGCATCGCTGAAAATCAAAGCCCTGAAATCAGCAAAAAAAAAATGGAAGCTCAGCTTATGGGAGTAAGCACAATTAGTTTGGAGCTCCACTTAGAACTTATGTCATGTATTTTGTCCCACCAACGGGAAGACTAACTAGGACATGCATCCAAGAAAAACATAGAGAAAGAGAGAACAGAGGTGCTGTGCTCTACCTCGGTAGTCAGGCACTTAGCATGTACAGCGCTCAGTCTGACCCTGATCCACCCCCCAAATGTGTAGACAATAATTTAAAGTTCTAAACACTTACAACTCTAGAAAAGAAAATATTCAACTTGATAATACAAATATTGCTTTAAGAAATGAGAGAAGAAAAAACAAAAGCAATCTCAATTCCAATAGACAAAAAGGATAATAAAATAAATCATAAAATGACAGAAAAGTCAAATTATTCAACGTTGGGTATAAAGGCATTTTTGCTACTGACTTTCAAAAAATAAAAATTTATAATATTATGAAAAAATTATAACAAAAATGACAACTATAAATGACAAAAATGTAGAAGATGAATTCTTTGAAATGCATAAATTTCAACATCTAAGAGTAGATGAAAAATCTCAATATTCCTATAAACAAGTATCAAGTTAATAATTGGAAAATTGCTCATGAAGGAAAACTCAAGGGAAAATAACCTAACTGGTGAAAAATACCTAACATTTAAAGATTTATCATCAATTTTTCACAAAAATTGCACAATAAAAATGACAACCATTCCTTAATTTATGATATCCACATTAACAAGATAGAAAAACTACACACGATCATTGCAATAACGCAGACTAAATTTCCATGTGACTACAAATGAAAAAAATCCTCAACTCACAGAAATGCAAACTAAACTTAGCAATTAGCAGGAGTATTATACACCATGACCACGACTAAGACATTTATTTCTACAATGTATGGTTAATTTAACACTGGAATCAACATAATGCACCATATCCAGGGAACACAAAAGCCCAAGGTAATATTCCATACCAAAGGAGGACAAAAGCCACCTGACTAACTCAACAGATATTTTAAAAAGCATTTAAAATTTCCCAGCACTGCATTTAGTGGTGAACATGCTCAACAAACTAAGAATAGAGGTTGTTCTCAATCAATACAAGTTGTTCTCTGACCAATGCAATCAAGAAAAATTATCACGATGCTTAAGATTCAAAGTGAATTTATCTTCTAAAATGAAAAGCAAAAAAGAATGTCTTCATGGTCCTTCTATTTTACATTGTACTGAAGATACTGGCCAGAGAAATTAGGTATGAAAAAGAAATACAAATTAAATATTTTTGAAAGGAAGAAGTATATGTATTTCTTTACACAGATGACAGGATCTATATAAAAATATCTTAAGAATTAACAAAAATATCTAATAAACAATTGTTTACATACAAGATGTACATAGAATTTAATTATGTTTCTATACACTATCAATATTCAATGTAAAAATGAAATCAATAAATGATTAAGTGAATCAAAATAATTCTGTTAGTTAATTAATTACATCAATTATTTGATGTAATTATTACATCAAAAAGTATGAAAAATTTAATAAAAGAATGTAATTAAAAGTCATTAAAGAAATTAAATGATACCTAAATATAAGGAAAGATATTTTGAAGCAAAGGATTGAAGATTTAGTATTACTAGATTAGTAATATGTCCCAAATTAATTTATACATTTAATGTAATCTCTGTCAAAATTCCAGTTTTCCCAAGAAACTTAATAATTGCTCCTAATATTTATAAGAATTATAAAGGAATATAGTCAAAATAATATTGAAAAAGAACAAATTTAGAGGATTCAAACTTCTGGATTTCAAAGTCTAGCACAATTCTATTTTAATTAAGACAATGTGATTATGGGATAGAATTAGGATAGAATCAAATTAACAAACTGAGACCCCTGAAAGAAATATATATTCCTGTAAGCAATTTCTTTTCCACTAGGTTGCTAAGTAAATTCAATGGGAAAACATTCTTTTAAAATGTGACCCTATATATAAACATTAATTCATTTTAAATATAACTTGCAAAATAATAAAGCTCACAGAACACATATAGGCAAACATTCACCACTTCTGGATGGTTCTCACAGGCACTGGGTAAGGGGGTGATTTCCTATATGACATGAAACATACGTATAATGAAAGAAAGATATCAATAAATCAATTTAATAAAATTTAAAACTTACTGCTTCACATGTCAACATCCAGAAAGTTGTCTTATAAGTTCTTCTTGTTGCTGAGACAAAATACCCAGTTCTGGAAATTAAAGGAGCAAAGGTTTGTTGTAGCTCCGTTTGAAGTGGGTTCAGTTCATACTTGATTGGCTCCAATCAACCCGTCCATGCAGGAGGGCATGGCGAACAGTTACCACAGAGGAGAAAAACGTAGCTCAGGGCGTGAGAGGCGGAAGGCAGGAGGCGGCAAGGGCAGCAAGCAATGGCACCAGCGTTCTTTCTGTCCTTTTCTGCCCTAAGGCTGGGCAACATTCACACCCAGGGTGAGTCTTCCCATTGTTCAAACCCAGAACTGTGCCAACACAAACGGTGGATTACTTTAGTAATCACTCAGCCTTAATCCCAGCATCACACACTCCAGATCCTGGCTCCTCTGAGAAGCCCCACCTATGACCCCATGGCGATCACGGGGAGGAGCGAGTGCATGTAGACACAGCCGTAACCCCAAGACAACATCTAGGACTTAACTGAAAATTGCTCTTTTGCATGTATTCTAGCCCCACAAAACCTCACACTGGAGAATGGTTTCTAGTGCGGCAGTGTGCAAAGGTGGTAGGGTCTTTGAGAATAATGAGTGCTTTTCTGTAAGGTTGGATTAGCTCTCTTTGGAATAGTTTAGTTACTGCGTGAACCTGATACTATAAAGGAAGTTTTGCTTCCTTGGTTTTTGTCTTAATTCCTCTCTTCCCTTGTGATCTCTTCCCTCACCTGACCATTCATTCTGTCATGTGATGTTCAACAGAAACTGAGAAAATATCATTGCCATATTTTTGTATTTCCAAAGCTATGTGCCAAAATAACTCTTTCTATCTAAATTATCCATCTCAGATATTCTGTTATAGTAACAAAAATATTTAGACAAAATCTAAAATATAAAATTTATTTGTGAAATATATTTTGAGAAAAAATTTGTGTCCAAAATATATAAATCCTGCAACTCAACAATAAAAAAAAGACAACACAATTAAAATGATAGCATACAGGGGCTGGGGATTTAGCTCAGTGGCAAAGCGCCTGCCTGTCAAGCGGAAGGTCATGAGTTCAGTTCCCAGTACTGGAGAAAATCCAAAAACTAAAAACTAAAAAATAAAAAATAAATAAAATGATAGCATACATTGAGCCTTTTTTCCTCAAAAGATATTGGACAAGACAATAAAATCATGAAAAGTGCTCAACCTAACTAGTTAATTGGGAAATTAAATTAAAAGCATGCTGATACCTCATTGCACATTTACTATGATAACTGTCATCAAAAATATGGACATCATCAACCACTGGGAGTGACAAAGGTACATTAAAATGTTCAACACTATTGGAGGGCTTGTAAAATTCTGGAAATTCTTTGGAAAATAGTTTATCATTTTCTAAGGCAAATAAATATCATTTTATTATTTAACTCACCAGTTTTACTTTCAGATAGGTGGCCAAGAATACTTTTATACAAATGTTTATGTCAGCAATATTTATACCACATGAAAATTGGAAAAATTATTCAAATGTCCTTAGTTGTCAGCTAATAAACAAATGTGATACATCCTTACAATGGAATATTGTTTAACCATGAAAAGAAATAAAGTACACATACAAGGGGTAATCATCAAATATGGTGGATATTTAAATTTAAAAGTAATTCTTATAGTAAAAGGCAAATTACCATTAATCTCTTTCAAAATACTCCGTTTCCCTTTGAACATACTTATACCATAGCTCTTTAAATTTTCTTTTTTTTTTTTTTTTTTTTTTTTTTTCTCCGGTATCGGGAACCGAACTCATGACCTTGCGCTTGCCAGGCAGGCGCTTTTGCCGCTGTAAATTTTCTGAAGAAGTTCTGAAAGTTCGCTTTTGTGAATGTTTTTATGAAGGATCAAAAACACAGTGAATGCTATTTCTGAGTGCCACCCACTGGGAAGTTAGACTTTCAAAAACATTTAGGTGTGACCTTATGTACCCTACTCACTGGATATGGCACTGGGGAGCTTCTGGCCCTTCCTCAAAGTAAAATTAATTAATATTTTGAATCACTTCAGAGCATAAAAGCAGCACATAACAGCACAACTAAAGAAATTGGACAGAATTTATGTAATTTAACTACATTAGACTAAGTGAAACAAGATACAAAAGCTACATGTCAAATTATTCCATTTATATGAAATTTCTACCAGTAGAATTTCAATAAAAATGTTATACAGTCTCATTATAAATAGTTCAACTTAAAAATGAATAGTTCAGTTAAAATGATTAAGCTGATGCAGGTTGGAGTATAATTACATGGAATAGTTTTCTTTGTTGATTACATATACTGGGTCAATATTTATTTCTCCTCTTGATCTATGTTGAGGAATGTATTTCATATTCTGTATGAATTATGATGATAGATATGTATCATCATTAATTTGCTAAAAACATACATGAGTGCTCACTCTTGGAATTATGCTCTGTAATTTTAATCTATGTTTTCATCTACTACTGCAAAATATACATTATAAAATAAAATCTGTTTTAAAACACTGTATTTGTGCATGGCAATAACTTTTGTTGGAACGTAACCAGACATCCACAAAAGCCACCACCCATATCTGAATGCTTGATCACACATTTAATTGCTAGGATCTTCAATAATATTCATATTTGCATGTTCTTCTTAAGTTTTTATAAAGAATATTCTGTTTACTTTTATGTAATGCTTTAAGACATATTGAAATGTACACAGATTAGATTTGCACCATCTCCTAAGCTTATATTATTCTTCACATTCGAGTACTGAGAGCAGTTTTGAGAGATCATCATGGAAGCATAGCGTTGTCATTGCCATGGAGAGCTCTAAAGTAGTACGAAAGCCCATCTGAGTCCAGCTGCATGAGGCTGTAACCCATCAGCCAGTGGAAAACATCCTTGAACAGGATAGCAAGCAGGTAAAGCACAGAAAACAGAAAAGGCGAAATACGGAATGAGAAGCAATCTACACACAAGCTCAAGAACGCTCCCAGCTCAGGTCCAGTGATCCTATTCTTGGCAGCAAGGAGGAGTCATACAGTTTCCCCAACTGAATCTGTGATGACAAAACGAAACAGATCCCAGTCATGGGCATGGACCTCTGCCCATCTATGAAGGGTTAGCCATTCTAAAAATGCACAAAGCTTTCACAGAACGAAGACAGGAAGGCAGCCACGGCTGAGCACTCACCCTAAATATGTGTTGCCAGTGCTGGAGGTGCTACATGGTTTCTCCACAACAGTACACCCCAGAATCTGTGATGATAACAGTAAACACATTGAAGACAATTAGTGCAAAGCCCAGCCCAAGTCCAGAGTCCTAATTCCTAGTGAAATACACAAAACATTTAAGGGAGCAAAGGTGGGGCATCCACAGCTGCTCACTCACCCCAGAGGCCACTGTCAGCAACATAAGCGGAGATACGTGGTCACCACTTCTCTGGATCTGGGGAAGGGGAGATACAAACACTAAAGTTTAGTTGGGAATCTGCAAAAAGTGGTGGTGGAGAGAAACATTCTGCACCAGCTGAAAAACAAAAAAAATCTCCTCCTCTCTAACCCTAAATATCACCAAGATCACAAAGATCTGAGTGCGCTGAGAAAGAGCCAGAATTCTGAAGAAGGTGTGAGAAGGACACTGGCAGTGTTCTATAAGTTTGTGGGAGGCAAAGACCTACAGGCTGAAATTCACTGGAAGGGAGTACAGTAAATGTGCTAATGAGGATTCTGAAGAAAGAGCGGCTCTGGAAAACTCTGGACTTAAGATAGTCGGTCTGGAATTGGGCAGAGCATCGGCTCTCCCTCCACATCTGCTTGGAATTGCCATGTGAGAGTAAATTGTTTGCATCCGCACATTTCCTTACTCTGAAAGTGTGCATGTGGGTCATAAGCATGTATGTAATTGTGTATGTGGATTCTTGTTTATTTTTTCTTTCCTATGGCAACTTACCTGTTTGTTTTCTATGGTAAGAAACCTGTTCATTTCTTCCTCATTGAGGGCTGACCCATGGATTTTCCAATCTTTTTTCTGCAGGGGGAGAAACATGATTGATTAATTAGCTGTATCCCCATGAAGCCTCTAACGCATTCCACTAACAGGTCTTTGCTTCTCTTCTTTCTCTTTGCCTCTTCAAGTAATGTCTGAAACACTCTTCCACCCTTCTTTTGTCCGGGCATAAAAATAAGACCACAAAAAGTGATTTTTAAAAATATTTTTCTCTTTTTGTTTCTATTTTATTTTATACTATTTAATTTAATTTAATTATGTTCCTCTCACTTCTTTCCCTTTTATTTCTATTTCCTAGCATATTCTTGATAACTACTATCTCTTTGTCTTCCTGGGTTATTGAAAGAGTTAAAAAATTGTAAGTATTTATATGATTGATTCTTTTCATGTTCTTATCACTGGTTACAATTCTCTCTTCTTAAGGCAGCCATAGGGCCTGAACCCAGTGTTACAAATATGTGTAGTAGAAGCCAGAACACAGATTTGCATCCAAACCCGGGAGTACATCACAGAAAGAAACCAACTTACTAAATATATCTCCACAATAGTAGCAGTTTCCCAGCTGATATCAGAGAAATGCAACTCCCAACCCTCGAGATGTCACATGTGTGGAGTTTGTGTCCTCGGGAATCGAAGAATGAATTCCAAAGGACAAAGGAGGTTAAGAGTAGGAAAGGTTTATTGGGGAACAGGAATAGCTCCAGGACGGATCCCAAGTGAGTTTTCACCAAGGTGCTTTGTCAGGGGTAATTTATGCAGCAAAATTACAAAGTGGGAGCAACATGGGTCAAACTATAACCAACCAGTAAGATTATAAGTATGGCCACTTAGCTAACATTGATCCAATAGGGAAGTGGGTCGTGTAAAGCCAGGCTACATGGCTGACGTCCTTAACCTTCACTTATCTATGACATCTGCAACAGGAGCACTTTGGGAAGGGGTGGGTCCAAGCATTCTGGTCACTCACTCAAGGGTCTGATGCATATTTGGACTTACTAGGCTGGGTGATGTCAATGAAAGTATAATTTCAAATTTCCATTCATCCCTTAGGGAATTACGCAAGTCTGGGCACTGTGACACCTTAAGGCCTTGCCTTCTTCAAGGGTGCTTCTGGTCACATTTTTAATAAATTAAGTTTACTGGTGCATTTTAAGCATATATAATGATCACACTCATCATAGGGAATTTGTACCTGTTCATGATGTAACTTGATTTTTTTTCCCCACACCATTTTTATGTCTGTTGTCTTCTGCTGACCTCTTTGAAAGCCCAGTCCTTACTGACTCTATAATAAATTATATCTAATTCAGCTGCCTCTGACACCACCATGCTGTGCATGACACTTTTAACATCTAAATATAAACCATAACATTTTGCCCTGGCCATGCATATCCTTCTCTGTAAAATCCATTTTTTAGGCCCTCTCTAAGAGTTACCAAAGTCCTAATACTTTCAGCATCTCTGAAAAGTGCAAATCCAAAGTCTTTCTGAGATTTAAGGCAAACTTAGCTGGGAAGCTCTGTTAACATTAAAAGAAATTCAAGCTCTGCCAATATATAAATATGCAGGTTAAACAATTCCAGTTCAAATGGGAGGAATAAAGTTTAGAGAGGAATGAGATCAAAGCATGACTGAACTTCAACCTGGGAAACATTAAACTACATAATTCTAACCCCAGCACCCAGGGCAATCTGTGGCAAAACGTGAACTCCAAACCACTTGGGCAGCCCCACACCTGTGGCACTCCAAGTGGTTGTACCCTCAAAGTCTTTGTCTTGAGCTGGCTTTGCTTACTGCTTGCAACTTTGATCAGAGGTTCCACATTTCTAGCTTTTCCAAATTCTGATGTCTCTACTACACTTTCTGCTTCAGACTGACAGATTTACCCACTGATCTCATATAAACACACTGCTTAGCCTCCCAGTACTTCTTCTGATGTGAACTACTATAAAAATACCAATAGAACTCTGCACAAAAATTACCTTTGTTTCATTTGCCACACCCGAGGCTGTCTTCACATATGAAAATTGCATGTTCTATACACAAGAATCCCTTACATTGACAGCACCTGTGTTTTTTTTCCCCCGTCCTTCCTTGTAGAACACAATTGACATCTCTGTGGTTCTCCTGTTGTTATAGTAGGTCTTTAGGATGCTCCACTTGCCTGTTCACCTGTCAGTTCACCAGCGTTGTCCCTGTCAGCTCACACAATTTTTCTGCAGTTCTCTGGGCAGATTTTGTTTTACTCTACTGTAAATTATTTCTTATGAGTTATAGTCCTTATCCTCTCAGAAAAATTCTTCATGATATTTTACACTTGTTATTTTCTGTAAACTGTCAAACAATATGCCACATATATTCAGGATAGAGTAAAACACAACCATTGGCCAATGTTTTATGTTTCATGTGACATCATAGTCACTGTGTAACTCATCAACAATGTCTATTCCACCTTTGGATTTGTTGTAGAAAATTTCCAACTCAGGCTTCCGTTCTGTCAAAGTTTCCCTGTCAATATTTCCATCATGGTGCAACTTGACATCAGTAGTATCAGTTTGTTTTTCTTTGCCATATACAAAGCCAATGTAAATCTTTCTGAAATCTAAAGATTATACTATACAATTCTCTGTCTTGAAATTGCAACATTTTTTTGATGCTTCTGCTTTGTTCCTGTGTACAGTTCCTGTGCTGGTGAAAGAAACAAATGCTCTCTTAGCAAATGTAACATCAGTTGGAAACTGGTGAAACAAAACTGCTGAAGGTCACATTCCATTTAGTTTGGGAGACTGGAGCAACAAGTCTGTTCACAACATCATTTGCTTTATTACCGTACAAGTAAAGAGGTGGCTGAGTTCAGAAATAAATATCTAAACTGAAAACACAATAAGTCTTTGCAACTACAAGGGCATAAATTTTATGCCATATTTGACCCATCACTTTTCTGTAAGTCTTACCTTGCTATGATTACTATAAGAAATCTCTGCTAAGTACGGCAAGCCTATGAATTCTTTCAGTTCAGGTACTGAAGAGTCACGATAAATACATTTTATATACAGTTATTGTTACATACAGAATGTTTCACTTGTATTTACAGCATCTTGTAGCCTTTCATCTGTTACCATTTCCAGCATCAAATGGTGGTGCTATCATTCTGTCCAATGCATTTCACCCCTGCCAGAACCCTCATTGTATTTGTGAGCTAGTTCTAACAAGAACTTTTCCATTTGGTTGTGTGACCATTTTGAACCATTTAAATTAGTCAAGTATATACTCACATTGTTTTCTTCATCATCTGTACCAAGATGGTCTGCATTCCCTATGTCTGTATCAGTTTTTTCTTGCTCCCTTCCACTGCCACAGGAACTTTGGCTCAAATGGCCAGTGTCAAAGTCATCATCATCGTTGTTATCATCATCATTATGCACTCTCACTTGCATGACCACTCGCACATGAGGACATATATTTTACTGCAGTGGGTCATCTTCATAACCCATGCATGAGTAATCTGGTGATTCATTTTTGACCTCCTCCAATATTTGAAAATCTGGTTTTCCATGGGCCATTGTACTGAACTGAACTACTTCTACCAGAGGAATCAAAAGTAAACTTTTTTAAACAAATTCTGTGGTGGTGTGGGTGTACTACCCCCTTAGTGATGCTGAGTTGAACATATACCATGCCTTTTAGACATTGTGTCATGTCATGCCATTTAAAATACTAGTCTGAGACTTTTGCACATGTGCACACTCCTTGCTTTGCACTGTACCAAGTGGCTAAGCACAAAGACTGCTTCCTCCATTCCTTAGACAAAGATACTGAGATGCACAGCTGGCTACTGTTACACCAAAGGAAAATTTACAGTAGAAACATAAGGATGTGCTTATGGAACCCAGTGTTATGGTCTCTGGCTTTAGTTTACCATTCTTAATCTCAGTCTCCTTAATCTCAGTCTCCAAATCTGAGAACATGACCACAATGCAAACAAATTTTCTGCCAGAGCATAACATTGCCACATGACCTGCTGTTCAGTTGCCAATAGTGTCCTTCCCAATTGAAAACCTTGAATCTGGTCTTGCCCAGCTGTATTGCAGTCAACATTCTGATAATTCTCATAATTATTTTCCAAAGAGACCAGAACACAGCACACAGCATGCCAGGGCTGCTTCTCCAGGCAGCATCATCCAAACTTTTAAAGCTCCTCCTCCAAGCTAATCTCAAAGGCTTTTGAACTATGTGGACAGGTAGAGCCACAGCAACAGCCTCACTTCCTTGGAAGCAAAACCTGTCCTAGTTACTTTCTCCTTGCTGAGATGCAATGCCCAAACCCACCGTTCTAAGGAGGAAAATTTAATTCAGATTCACAGTCAGAATTTTTAGTCCATGGTTAGCTGCTTTCTCTTGAGCTAGCTTTGCTCATTGCTTGCAACTTTTCTCAGACTGTCTATATTCCTGGCTGCTCTAAATTTCAGGGATCTCCACTGCACTATCTCCTGCACATTCACAGCTTATACTGCTGTGAACTGCATACTCACTGCCTTTCAGGGGCCAAGGCTCTCCTCTTTCTTTGGAGGAGCACTGGTTTTCAAAATTTCCTTTGGACATTGGTTTCCAGTTGCATCAAACTTCTGGTGCAAATTATTCAGCTTTCCATCACAGGATCACAGTGCTGAGTTTGATTTTTTAAGGCCTTTTGACCTCTCACTGTCCTGAGTGCAGCTTGTCATTTGGGATTCTTCTGTGTCTCCTCTGGCAGACAATCATTTTCACTCTTATGACTGTGATCCTGTAACCTTACTTCACAATCACTTTTATAATCACACATCAAACTTATATTGTATGTATTTCTCTAGACAGTCCTAAATAATACATTTAGCAACTAAGAAAACTCTGGGATATGATGGATTTGCCACTGAATTTTATACAAATCTTAGAGGACACACATACTTTTTGAAATTTTCCATGTAATTTGAAAAGTAAGGAACACTCCAAAATGCTTTCTATGAAGCCAGCATTATATTAACACTAAAATTGGATAAAGACTCAACAAAAAAGAGATGACATACCAAGCTCCTTGATGAGCATAGATGCAAAAATCTTCAACAAGTCACTTGCAAAGAGACATTTGACACTTCATTGAAAGCACGATTGATTGTGACCAGGTCAGTTTTGTTCAAAAAATACAAATGTAATACAAAATACATGAATTAATAAGTGTGATGCACCATATGAATAGAAACAATGTTTTCAGGGTTTACGCCAGCAAACATCGATAGAGAGATAAATGAAAACACAAGAATCATAGAATATTTTTGTGGAGGGTTCAGGGTACCCCACCAAATAAAGTCCCAGTCTGATTTAAAATCCCAGGAACAACACAGATAGACATTCTGCTGAGTGCAGATGTTTGGGCTAGCAAGGCATGGTGATAATTTGGCTGTGCTATTCACAAAAGATGAGTGTCAGTGAAAAATAATGAGAGATACCTTGAAAAAAGAGAGCATAAAAAATGGATCTTACGGTTACTGGATAAAGCAAAGAGGACTAATCTATGAATAATTGGAATTGGTGAAAAATCAGAAGAGAGCAAAAATGCCATAAAAACCTGTTTTCTAAAGTAACTGAAGAAAACTTTCCCAATATTTGGAGAGAGGTTAACATACCAATAAGTAAACCATGGAGAATCCCAAATAGTCCTGATCAGAAAAAGACATCTTCTGGTCACATCATACTCAAAATTCCCGATGTCCAACACAAGAACAGAAACTTAAAATTAGAGAAAAACAATGCATCACTTATAAAAGCAAACCCATTCAAATTACAGCAGACTTCTCAACATAAACTATAAATGTAAGGAGAGATTCATGTGAAGTGTTTCAAGCACTAAAAGAAAATAATTTCCAACTCAGTTAGGAAACATTCTTTCAATACTGATGGAGAAATAGGTGTTTACATGTCAAAAACACTTCAAAACTTTATTATCACAAACAGGCACTAAAAAAATCACAAGCATATTTTAGAAAGACATAATGAAATCAAGAATGACAAAAGTTCCAGTGAACGAATACATCAATAAGCTGAGCTTTAAGTAAAAGGGATGGAAACAAAATTAGCAATAATGACAGGAATAAGGCAACACATTTCAGTAATAACATTTAATGTGAATAATTTCAATTCCAAGATCAAAAGAAACAGATTTGAAGAGTGGATCAAAAATTAAAATCCAACAGTTTGCTGTATACAAGAAGCACATTTAAAGCAAAGAGAAATTCACAGACTAATAATCTAAAGATAGAAAACAATAAGTCTACCAACAGTAATCTGAAAAGAATCAGGAGTAGCTACCCCATTTTCAGAAGCATACAAAAAAATTTGAAGCCAATACTGATCAGAAGAGTGAAACATGATCACTATATATTGGTTAAGGGAATTTCATAAAACAAGTAATACTGAACATAAAAATAATAAACATATATGCCATTTTAATGAGGGACTACAATATCCCACTGTGACAGATGCATAGATAAACTTAATAAAGAATTATGAAAGATGTACAAAATCTGTGAACAAATGGACTTACTAGACATTAACAGTGTTACACTTAATAACCCCAAAATGCATTCTTTTAAGCACCATGTAGAACTTTCTCCAAAATAAACTGCATACTGGACAGTGAAGTATGGATTAAGAAAATTCAAAAGGATCAAAATTGTATCAAGCATACTGGCAGGTCAAAGAGCAATGAGATTACAACTCAATCACAGAAATTATAAAAACATTTAGAAATTAAACAAAACATACTTGAATAATTAATGGCTCAGAGAAGGAAACAAGGAAGAATAAGACACTTCCTTGAATGAAACCATAATGACAGTAAAGCATTTTAGAACTTATGGGACCAAATGAAAACAGCCCTAAAAGGGTACTTTATTGGAGTGCATGCCCACACCAGAAAAGCACAGAAAGCTCAAATAAATCACCTAATGATCCATCTCAAACTGGTGGAAAAATAACAAGCCAAATGCAAAGCTATATTATATTATAAAGATAAGAGCAGAAACCAACAAAGTAGAGATTAAAAATAAAATTCAAAAAATTAGTGAACCAAATAGCTAGTTCTTTGGAAGAATAAATAGACAAACACACAATCTTTTAAAAAGGAAAGACCCAAATAAATGCATTTAGAAATGAAAAAGGTAAAATCACAAGGGACACTTCTAAAATGCAGATTACCAGCAACTAATTTGCAAACCTGAATACCAACATATTGGAGAATTGAGATGAAAGGGATAAATTTCTACATACATATGAATTGCCAAAACTGAACCAAAACAAAGCCTTGAATAATGAAATAAAGAGAAACAAGTTGAAGTAACAATAAAAAATCCTACAACCTGAGAAAAACCCAAGTCCTAGTGTACTCAGTGTTAAATTCTAGAAGAACTTCAGGGAAGATCTACTGCTGATATTACTGAGAATTTTAATGAAATTGAAAGAGATGGAGGACTCTCAAAATTTGTTCCTGAAATCTAACATTACCCTGCTTCCAAAAGCAAAGATCCAACCACAAAAGAGAACTAGCGGTCAGTATCTTTAATAAACATAAATGCAACAATCCCAGACAAGATACTGGCAAATAGAATGCCACATATCATCAAAAATATCATTCATCATAAGCAAGCAAGCTTTATCCCAGGGATGCAAGAATGGTTCATCATGTGCAAATCAATAAATGCAATACATCACATAAACAGAAGCAAGGTCAGCAACTCACGATCATTTCAATGAATAGAGAGACACTCGGTGATGAAATTCAACTTCCATTCATGATGAAAATAGTAGAGAAAGTAGAATAAAAGGATTTTATCTCAGTCTGATAAAAGGTATTGATGACAAACCTGCCAAATTCATATTAAATGTGGGAAAACTGAAAGTTTTCCTTTTAAAATCAGGAACAAGACATGGATGTTCATCAGAACCACTTCTGAGAAACATAGTCTTAAAAATACTAGGCTGAGCAATCAGCAAGAGAAAGAAATAAAAGAGATATGTATAGGAAGGAAAGAAATAAAATCATCATTATTTGCAGGTGACATAACCCTCTCCATACAAAAACCCCAAAGATTCTACCAAAAGTCACTTAGAATTAATAATTAAATTCAGTAATGTCGTAGATGATAAAATAAACACACAGACATTGATTGCATTCCTGGATAACAGAAACAAATCCCTGAGAAAGAAATTAGTGAGAGAATCATATTTACAATAATCTCAAGAAAAATTACATAGACATGAACTGACCTAACTAAAGAAGTAAAAGTTTTCTACAATTAAAACTGTAGTACTCTGAAAAATTAGATGAAGGAAGACACTAAAAAGTGGAAAGATGTCCTTGTACCTGGATAGAGAGAATTATTATTGTCAAATTGGCTGTATTGTACTTCTAGAACTGATACACAAGTTTGCTGCAATTCCAATTAAAGAACCAACAGCATATATCACAGAACTATAGAAAACCATCCTAAAATCATGTGGAACCAGAAGAGACAGCAAAGAGAAAAAAACAATCCTGGATATCGAGACCAAATCAGAAGAGACTACAACCCCATATGTGAAGTTATATTACAAAGCTGTAGTGACAAAAATGATGTAGTATTGATGTAGAAAATTGTTGAGCCACTAAGATTTATGATATTTTAGTATCCATCAAATTTTAAATTCTTCTGGGATTAGTTTTTAAAATAGTTTCCCTACTCTTTTGTAGAATAAAACCATATAAACCATAATTTAGATAGATATGTCACATATATATATATGACTATAGATAGATACATAGATAGAAATAGATGATAGATAGATAGATAGATGACATGGCATTTGAACGTTTATTGATATTCTTTTTCTTTGGTCTTTTAATTATTTTTTTTAAATAAAAGGAGGAAACCATTAACAGACAGACAACCTTTTACAAAATAGCAAAAGAATAGTACAGACAATAGAATTACAAGCAAAGTGGTAGGAAATTAACAATGCTTGTTGTATTACATACTGGTATCTTCAAAGTGGTTTCTCATGAAAACAGATAGAGACATGCAATATTGATCAATCGAGGACTCATTGACAGTTTCTTTCAGCAAAGAAATAGAAGACAGTAGAACAACTATATTAACTATCCCGTATATACATAAAAAATTTCTCCTTCTTTCTCTTATGTTTTCCCACATCCCAGTTACCCTTTACCCTTGAGTGTTTTTCTATCATTTCACAATGTCTATCATACCTTCTAGTTTAAATTAACTCTTTCAGGTTTTACATTAGTGAGACAATGCGGTGCTTGCACATTCAGGTACAATTTGTTTCATTTATGAGTATGGTCCCTAGCTGTGACCATTTACCTATAAAGGCCTCGAGTTTATCTTTCTTTATAGCTAAGTAATGGTGCTGGACAAATTGGCTTGCTAACTGCCAAAGACTGAAAATAGACCCAAGTCTATCACCATGCACCAAACTCAAGTCAGAATGGTTCACAGATCTCAATATTAAAACTTTTAATTCTTTTTTACTGACTGCTTTATACATGGATCATTTTTATAACTTTTTTATTTTAAAAATTAAAGAACTGATGAAACAACAATGAATACAGAGTCAAAACAACACAAAAACAACAAAAATGATACATGACCTCAAGAAAAAATGATAGGAATTTACAATGGTTGCTATATTACATACTGTTATCTTCAGTGAAGTTGCTCAGTCCATTAGACACAAGAATGTAAGGTAGATCAAACAATCAAAGACAATAACAAGTAAAAAAAAATAAAAGTAATTTTTAAAAAATTGGAATGATTCAGAGCTTAACCATACAAAATGGAAGGAGTTCGACAATGGTTCTTATACTGTGTATTATTTTCAGATCAATCATTCTAATTATCAAATTCAAGCGTGTAAAATCTGTAAAGACAAAAGAAAATTTTAAGCATCGACTGTTCCTCTCAATAACCTACAGACATCAGCAATACACCTATTCTAGTTATCCTTACATATACACATGAATTTTGTTTTTCATTTAGAAAACCAACATAACAAAACCAAATACATTAAAAAAACTTTATTCTAAAGCTTACGAACTTTTTCTTTTTCATTATTTAATCTACTTTCGGTATTGCTCACTATAATTTTCAACTCAAGAACCAATATTTTGTATCTTATAATGTTCTACTTATATATCTTTAATAGTTCCATTCTCAATTAAAATGGTTAATTTTGCATCTAGCTTCATGAACTTGGTTATTTAGTTATAATAGTTGATCCGGTATACTTGTCATTGTCTAGTATATCTTTCAGCTATTTTATTTGTGTTCTTCCCCTAGCCATGAGCCCTATGTTTCTGCTTCTTTAATTGCCAAAAAAAGTTTTATTAGTATACAGAGAAAATATTAACTCTTGGATACTGGTCATTTTTTATTACTATAGGTATTTTTAGGTTTATTCTGGAACTCTGAATTACTTGGAAGTAGTTTGATCTTTTAGGTATTAGTCATACATTTCCCTTGTAAATATAACATATTTATTTATTTATTATCAGCTACTGAGGAAAATTCAAGATCACTTAGTGTCCCATGAATTATATTGTACTTTAGTTGTTAACAGGAAGTATTGGTGAATCTCGGAGATCTTATGTTACTGTTCCTTTCAATCATTTTGGAACAGTTTCTCCAAAACAATAAATAGTTCACTTATATACTAGAACTGTTCAAAAGCATCTGGGAATCCTCAACAGATCTTCGCAGCGTTCTCTCTGTGCACCTCGGTCCTATGAAGTACATACTTACCTGCACTCAAGTAGTCTTGACATCCGGGGATTTCCAATCACATTCTTGACTGTGAGAAGATTTGGAGACTTTATCTGTTTTCCTTCTGTAAGGTGAAGCCTACAAACTCTCTAAGGAGTAGTTTTATAGGAAGAAATGATAAAATTTTGCTTCTTTCCCTTCTTTGAGAGATTATTGTCTTTCAGCATTTGATTAAATATTTATAGTCCTCGTTTCATACATTGAATATTTTAGTTGGTTCAAGTAGGAATGTAAAACTGGTAGTTGAGTCCAAAAGGAATATGGCTAAGCAGTCATTTACAATATTCTTTTCTCTTCTTATTAAGATACTAGAGGGGAAAGAATCTGAAATTTATTTACCTGCGATAATAACTTCAATGCCATTGTCCTTTTCGTTGTTCCTGTTTTGGTTTTTAATCAGCTTTCCTTAGAGTCTCCAAAATATCTCCTTAAGGGTGAAAATTGATTATCATTTAAGTAACTCCCAGGTTAAGTAAAAAGAAACGTTCAGAGAGAAGAATATTTTCTTCAATACTATTATTTTTTCTTTTGTTTAAACTTAGATACTGGTTTAGAGTTGATTCCCTCCTGGATGTAATTTGGAGGACAAACTATCTTGTTCCATCAGTTTACACAAATGTAGTGTCATGAGAACTCATATTCTATTGCGAAACTACTCTAAGGCCCATTACTCTAGAGTTGGGAATATTTTCTTAGAGTTATCTATGATCAATCAACAAGAAGATCTCCATAAGACAAGATTTTAAAAGCCCTCTGTTGCTGGTAAATTGTGTCTTGCTACATTAACAATACTGTCACTTTGGCTTGTTGATAAATTTGGTGTTGATAGTTTTATGCATGATTGATATACCATGTTACACACCTTTTTATCTATAAATAATAATTTATACTCCTTGGAGAATATGTTATCAGCCCTATTTTTTTTCTTCCTATTGGAAGTTTAGATAGGAGAGTGAAGTAGGAATTATTAAATAAAATAAAATTAAATGAAAGAAATGATAAACTAGGAATTTCATGATGTCTTCATACTTATTAGTCCCTTATAACTATCTCTTGAACCATTACAAAGGCAAATAAAGAATATATGAGCTGTATGTATTTCAACTTCTAACAAATATACTGAAGAGTTATATATTCATTCATTAAATTGTAAAATTGCAGGTATTATTTCTAAAAATATTGTTAGTATTCATCAAATTTAAAAGCCTTCAGCTGTTTCTATTAGTACACGCTTGTGTGCATAATAACTACATTCATTGTGAGCAGTGAGTATATACATGCAATACATTTTAATTCTTTTTTTGTAAAGTTTTCAGTTCTATTTCTTTAGAGCAAGAAAGACAGCGAATGTGGGTTTGAGTGTGTATAACTTAACTTATTTCTTTTTAAATGTCTCTACCAGGACAATTTTGTGGTTTTCTAACTATGTAAGCATAGCATCCCATTGGCTTCACATGTATTTTTAATTAGCTTTGGTTTTTTTCTTGTTGTTTTTGTTCTTATTTTATTTTTATTAATAAGCCTAAAATTCTCATGGACTTTGACAATAGTCTGTTTTTCTCCTTTACAAATGAAGTGAAAGGATTGTTTAAATACTTTCATGGATATAAGTGACTTAGAGACCTGCAGGTATGTCAGGGTGAAAGGTGGTAATAGCGAACCTTTTCCAATATTATGCTCATGGACACAGGGACTGGAGTTTGATGGAATGTAGTAACTCTCAGCAATTAAAGGTGAGAGCTTACTGAGTCAAATTCTACCACAAAACAACATTAAAAATGTAGAAATAAATCAGACTGGGTTTCTAAACCCCAAACTCCATTCTTTGGGAGGTCTCCAAACTTAATAAATGTATTTTGTTTCACCACGTTAATGAAAAATATAAGAATAAGCAAGTCAAAGTCTGTCATTGTGTTATATGAGAATGCTTTACCTTCCAGAATATTGTTTATTAAATTCAGAGAAAGTGGAACATAGTCTTACAAAAGACCTAGGAACATGTGAAGAAATGAGAGCTTATGTTCAGAGCAACAAATTACCTTTCAGTCCCACAAGGCGGACCCAATACATGTTTTTTTATTCATTCAGTTTTGAACATAAAAGAAACTTTAGACCAAAAGCCAGTTAGAGTTTGAAAGTTTATCCTTATAACTCATCAGATGAATTGACCACATAGGGACT
This sequence comes from Chinchilla lanigera, assembly GCF_000276665.1. Lineage (NCBI taxonomy): Eukaryota > Metazoa > Chordata > Mammalia > Rodentia > Chinchillidae > Chinchilla > Chinchilla lanigera. The sequence continues at coordinate 4,684,264 of NW_004955427.1, read as the reverse complement.
GGATTCATTTTTTCTTACTACAAGTTTTAGTGGAATATTTTAGGCATTCCACATTAAGTTGTCACCTCAGGTTAAACACCTGTGTGCATAAGCAGGGAAACTCTCCTGCTTACCACTACCATGTTTTCCTACAAATAGGGCAAAAATAAAAGGAGATTAGTAGCTTCTTCTCTGCAGTGATACAGGACCAATAAAGTATCATGTGGAAATTATTTCACAGATGGAGAATATACAGAGGAGTTACTGTGTAGATAATATTACTGTTTAATTTTGAAAAAATAAGAATTGTATTTTCTGGGACTTTCCCCAGAGAATCTGAGCTCTACATAGCCTACATCCTAGTAGTTTTCCCAAACTAAAATATGGAAATGTGGAGAATTAATGTAAAACAATGCAAAATAATTAAATGAATGTATTATAAAGCTTCATAACAAAATGACATTTCTTCCTTAATATTTCAACACTTCAGAATCTATATTCTGTATCAAACCATAATGGAGTTGCTCAAGAACATTTGTGAAATCTCTCGTTGGCTATTTCTTTTGAGATTGTGTGATGATCTTTATCAAGAGAATAAATTCTTTAAAAGATTTCCAATATTTCAGAGGCAAGTTGCTTGCTGTTTAAATTTATTTATTATTTAACCAAGTGAACATAAACTTTACACAATGCAGACTTGGATTAATAAAACCACAGCATTAGCATATTTATAATTATTAAATTAGTGACATCACAGCCAAGAAATAAAGCTAAGTATGTAGGCTATAAACTGAATGTAATTAGAAAATGGATGCTCTACACATTTGTTTTAGAGCAATCACAATTTGGTTTTACATAATAAGTTTATCAAGGTATATTTTCTAAAAGATAGAAAGCACTCTCTTAAAATCTTTTGCCTTCTGAAAAGTTTACTTTGCATTGTCACCTCTCCCTGTCACACATATATTTTATACTTCTTTTAACAGACATCAAAAACTATAAAAATGTTACAAGTACATTTGTACAAAGAGATAAGTTTTCTAGAGAATCTTTATTAAATTGTGCTAAACCTGTTTTCTCCAAAATATCTTTCAACAGGGTTAGAAAAATCTGGGTCTCATGACCAGCATTTATTAAAGTGTCTGTGTCTAGAATGTATAGCCGACCTCCTGGGGAAGTTTTGTGTGATTAGCTGCAATGCATCATCGAGGTTTAGTAAAACTTCCTTCACATTTTCTAGTTTCTTCGACACTGCTTCTTTCTTCTGCATTCATTCTTGTACACCATAGCGCTTAACCTTAATGACAACCTTGAATTTAAAGTGAATTTCACATATTGTGAATCTCATCTAATCTATACTGTTTCATGAATAATTTCTACATATTAATCAGTCAAACACTTACTAAGAATCACCACAATGAATTGCAGAAAGCAAACATGGCAAATGGTGCAAATTTCAGATAGATAACAGAAAATCATGCTTCTGCTCCCACAAAAAAAAATAAAAATCACCGAGTCTGTGTAAGTGAAGCTATTAAAGAGGAACAAAATACCATGCAGAATCAGAATTTCAGAGTTAGAATTTTCTAGAGTTTACAAAAAAAATTGTGAGCGAAAAAAGATCTACTTGTAGCTAACTTGACAATGTGAAAGTCACGTGGTAGATCTTTTTAAATGATGCTGACCTTCATGGTATATAAAACAGATATTTTTAAAACATGGCAACTTAGGTTTTATTTCTGACACAGTCAAATTTTTCTGATTTGTACTAAATAAGTGAAAATAAACTTGAACCTTGATAAAATGATTATGTGCAGAGCAAAGTTAAGAAGTCAGAAATGGATATTATTTTCCCAAATTATGTCTGTAAGAATAATCAAATATTTCTTCCTCCCACTGAGATAAAATCTACTCCTTCTGGTGACTTCTCTGATTTCATCTCATCTGAAGTGTTCATAAAGATTTTCTGACTTATTACTCTCTATGTGAGATGGCTGTCATTATCTTCCCAAAATTAATTATTCATAAATTATTTAACTTAAACAACAACATATCTTTGCTCATCTTCTTTAATATGGACATTTCTCAACTATGACATGATTAAAACTTTGGGAGTAAAATTCTCCATTTTGTGGAATTTTATCATGCAATGACAAATAGCATGAGTTCTCTTTTCTTTTTAAATTGCAAAAGGCATTTATAACCCATTGTAACAGTTACACAGCCCTTGTGCATTTCTGAACATTGGTATAGTTCTGACTGAAACCACACTCAAGCTTAGCCCAGTGACATTTTTGAACCTTTTGTAGATTAATACAAACGTAAATGTCTTCCTAGAACTAAACAAAACATAACAGTGCAGAACATAGAACTATTTTTAGAAATCGTACATCCATTTAGAATTGAGTCATGTTTTCATATTCCCTTTGAAACATATAGATCCCATAGTCAGTCTAATTCCAAAAGCCATTTTCATGTGTGCTACTGTTAATCTTATCTACCTCAGTTCTGGAGGTGGGCGTGGGTACTCAACAAGCGCATACTGTCCTTGTACCATAACATATTCATTTGGATAACTGCCAAACTTTTTTCTGATTTTGGAGGTCAGTATGAAGTCACAAATAGTTTATTGTAGCAAATCCATCTCTATCCAGTACAGAGATGGCTATTTTATATTTTTCAAATTAGAACATTTTCAGGAACACTTGCTCATTAAGTTTGAACAGATACATTATCTGCAAACCTAAGCCTTGTTACTTCATCATATTTTGGTCATAGTCTTAATGCTTAACATAATCTACAACCTTTTTGCTTGTTTCTGTGTTTATTTTCAGTCCCTCCCTCTGAATGGCAAGTTGTCTTAAAGCAGTCACTACAACGTTCTAGGCACTATCTGCAAATGGATATTCCACTCTTGGACCCAAAAATGGTACTAAATTTTCCAATGTGTAAGATTTTTCTTAAAATTTTGCTCATGTAGGAATTTAGTTAATCAAACAACTCATAGAACCTAAATGGATGCTTTGGTTACTTGCAGCCCTGAAACAAAATGAATCTGTTATTGTAGTTTTGGCAGAGTGACTGTATTACTCCCTTTAGTTTTCGTTAGAATAACGAAATCCCTGAAACTGAGCACTTTACAAAGAGAAGTTTAAAGTTTGTTTGATTGTTTAAGTTTACAATTGCGGAGGCTGAATGTCCCAATAGTATAGTGCTGTTTCTTCAGTGGTCTGCCTGGCGACATCACACTACGGTGGATAGCATCCTGGCAGGAGCTCTTTCCAGAGGGAGAGATCACAGGTGAGAGAAGCAGCCAGGTGAGACACTGGGCACCAACTGCCGATTCACAGGGCATACACTTCAGTCTCTGCTGCTGGGATGCCCTGGTTCCCGAGGGACTTTACACAAGGCCCTACATGTTAAAGACCCCACTGCCTCTTAACATTACCACACTTAGGATCAAGCTTCCAAGTATGAACCTTTAGGGAACATTTTTTATTTCACTTTATTTGGGGGGGGGGTACCGGGAATCACATTCAGGCCCTCACTTTTGCCAGGCAGGCGCTACACCACTGAGTAACCCCAGCCCCTGACAACATGTTTAAAACATGCCCAAACCATATTGTAGCATTTGTCCCCTGGGTCTCAGTAATTCATGCCCACTTCACAGTGTATAATCTGTTAGTTCCGTTCCCCATACTTTCAAAGCTTTACCATGACCCTGCATTACTAAAGAGCCCAAGTTCAAGACTCCTGTGAGACTAAAGGAAAATTCTCTGTACGCTGTTATAAGCTAAAAATCAAGTATGCACTTTCAGTATTCAGCGACAAGACAGGCGCTGAGTAAACGTTACTATTTTGAAGGGGAAGGATAGGAAGTTAGTTGACGCAAAGTAAGGCCAAACTTTAGAAAGACAATCATTACGTCCTAAACTCGGAAACCAGAATCCGTGCACTGTGGGGAGTCAGTGGCCCTGTGGCTTTGGAAACACCACCCACTGGGTCAGCGTTTGCAGGCTACTTATTTCATCTCTGAGCCTGGTTACGCGCCTTCCTGCTGTCCCAGGTTCAGATCTACTCCAAAGCTCTGCTAGGTGTTTCCCACCGGAGACTCCTTCCACCAGCGGGGCTGTGACTCGTAATTGTTGCAAAACCGCTGCCGAATGGACATCCCCAAGTTTTGCCACTACCCTAGGTAGTGCCTGGGCCCCCTTGAACCCTGGACAGTACAGTCAAAAGTGGGCAGCAAAGTCGGCAGGTTGCACTGGCCAGTGAGTTTGTGGAGGCGCCCGAGGACCCTTCTCTGAGAAAACTTGGCCTTGGAATCCGTCTGAGCCTGTAATGGAAATGGCAGTCTCACAGCTTTCTGAGATGTCCTTGGGGGGTTTGATGCAAAGCACTAGGCTTGTTTGAATTTACTGCGGTCTCTTCCGCAGGCAGCCCCTCAGCAGCACTCGCACAAACTTCAACATCCACATGCATCCTCCAAGGCTTCACTGCTTTTCCCTTTGCCAGATGGAATTTTCCAAATCTTTTCCTTCCCTTTCATTTTTATTTCTTGTGTTACTGACCAAAACTGGTTAAAAATGGCAAAAAGTATCTGCATTTTACGTGCCTTTTTTTTTGTGTGTGTGTGCCAAATAAAATGACCTGTTACTCTTAAGATCAGCCTTTCACCAACGCAGGACGTGGACACAATGAAGCGGACTTTTGCAGAGGTGTCACGAGGATGTCCTTTGCGTCACCTTCTGAGTCAGTGCTCATTTCCACTTGAGATTAGTGTCCTGGTCTCCCTGCCTTCTGGGAGCTCCCTCTGATTTCCCGTACTGCTATTTACAGCACTTTGGGCCTTTTCTAGGTTGTTCCCCAAACTCCTACAACCTCGGCACATCCCTTAATTCCACATTGATTGCACATCCTCAGTAGCACGTAGAAACGACTCCATTTCTCAAAACCGATGTTCTGCGCTCCTTCATTTTCAGTGTCTACACAAAATAAACCTTAACCGGAAATAAGGTGTGTGTGTGTTTCGCCATCTTGGAGTTTGGAAGTCCAAGCAGCATAGCATTGACTTTGGTGAGCACTTCTCTTCCTGTATCACTTTATGAAAGATGGTGCAGTGGTGTGCGTCTGTGAAAGAAATCACCTGGCAGGGCAGGAAGTCCCAGTGGAGCACCAGAGGTTGACTGTGGCTCCCTGAGAAGTATATTTTAATGCTGTCTCAGCGTACATCCCAGGACTAGGTACTTCCCGCTCTGCCCCAGCTCTTATACATCCCACCGCCTCCTCAGATCACCCACACTGCTTTCAGGCGTCCAACGCAGGAGCCCTTAGGGCACACATTTAAGCTACATCCAGGCCATGGGCATTTATGCTTTTAACATGAATTCAACTATTTCCATTATTAGCGCTGGTCAGGTATTCCAGACCCACAACATTTTATGTACAAAATAGAAAAATACCTGTGAGTACATGATTTGCTTTGGCCAAAAATTTTATATTGAGGTGCCATAAGGCTCTTCTGAGTAGAAGCTTAATGGACCCGTATTTTCTGAGTTACCCATTTCTTAAATAAACTCTGGGGAGGAACTATCTAGATGGAACTTGTATTATTCTTAAGCCCTCATTTACTACTCCACAAACACACCCCATTGATACCAGCATAGAGCAGCATGATGAGTGTGAATTACTGAAAAAAATTTCTGTATTTCTAAGCCTGTTTTTGTGCCAGATTATCCTTTCAAATATATTTGAAAGAGCAAAAGTTCTTGCATAATGTAAGTAGTATTTCCTTCCTGGGATGCAGGAAAATTTGTGACTTCAACAGAAAAATAAAAGCAGTGGCTCCTCATAGGGTCATGATTGGACAGGTTGGTTTTCTGCCCCCTTTTGAAGTCTGAGGGCCTTGTGAGCTCACATTTCCTCAGCTGTGACACAGACCCACTGTATGCCATATACCTATGGGACATCCTCCTCTGGAGACTTTGAGGAAAACATGTAGCTCCTGCTGCCTGCTGCGCTTTCACTAATATCTTTTGTCTCTGACCCAGGAATCTCACATCGTCTCAGCAGCATTTTGCAGCAATAGCGGACTATCTGCTTAGCATGATAAAAGTATCCTCACAGGCCTTTCACAGTTTTTACTTTTTTAAATCTTATTTTAAGACATGGAATTGGGAGGGTATACTCGTTATTATGAAACAGTGCAAAGTATTTTGAATTATAAATTAGCCATTTGAACGTTCATCTTTATTTCCGATGTTCAGATTACGAAAACAAAATACACAGCAAGGTTGTTAAAGGTCTTGCCAAATAAGTACCAAGAAGAATGTAGCAAGATGTATTAAAATGAGGAATTTGAGGAAATTGCTTTCACTATCGTTCAGAGATTTTAAGCTCTATTATGTATTAACATTAGCTTAAACTTTGTACTTTGGGCAGTCTAGAGGGTTAGAAAATGTATGAGCTGGAGGGATATTAGAGCTATAATAACTCTTTAAAGTTGGGAAATAAAAGTCTAAAAATTAGCAGATAATCAGTTATTGATAAAACTAACTAGTCAGCTTGCCCAGGAACTAGTCATGGTGTATTTCTCAAAATATGCCACTGTCTTGATCTTTCCTGTCCTGTCTTAGGTGTTCATTTAATGAGTGTCCTCTTAATAAGATCCATATGCCAAATACTCTGCTAAGTATGGGGTCAAAGACATCATTCTCCTGATGAAAATTTTATCCTTGATCTATAAGCTGGAGAACAATTTCTTTCCCAGTACCTTGTAACTATATCTTGTAAATGATTATGACAAAATGGAATTGTTAAGGGAGTGTTTGGCTGGAGGTCAATGTAATAATCTTATGCTCTTCGCTGTGAACCTATGCCCTTGTTAAGATAGTAGATTAGGATTTCATTTATAATGCATTTTGAGAAAATAATTTATATGATATAGTACTTGAAAGAAAGTATGCATTTTATATGTCATGTGGTTATTAACAAAATAGTCCAAAAATTGTAAAAATTCATCCAGGAATAAAAATGATTATAAAATTAAGCAAATTAAGAATGACTCAAGCACAGCTCTCTCCATAGTGGTGGAGGTGAAAAGTGTTCTAGTTTCTTGAAACCTCATTTTCTTCCTCAGGAAATGCAAATACTGATAAATTTGGGAGATTAGTTGAATTTCTGAAATGTTCTAAATTGAATGCATATTAATTTTCTTTATTTATGTAGCTTTTTGTATTGATCAAAAACCCCCCAAATTTCTATTATGTCATCAATGTGCACTCAATAAATGTTGGGCTATTTAGCTAGATATAGTTTAAAACCTTTACAAAATTTATTTTACTTAATACTCACAACACAAATTGTGAGGTTCACAATTGTTCAGAGGACACAAAACATATATCTTATAAATATATATAATATATGATAAATATACAATGTATAATTCTTATGAGGACACAAAATATATAAAATAAAGATAATGTACTAGATTACAAATATGGTATAAAATATTACATGTGTAAACATAATTATGGTGCAAAATGAAACAAGAGACATTATAGTAACAAAAAAATCTGCAGAGTCCATGTGAATGTGATATATCTGACATGGTCACAAAGATTCCTAAGGCAGACGAACAGGAATTATTGCCCTCTTCTGCAAGAAGCAGTAGAACATGAATAATATCCATTGTAAGTGTTTATTTCCTGGGTGACCAATGAGGATACAAAGAAATTCAGAGATTAGTTGATAATAACACATTATTTTTAATTCAATATAAAAATTTCAAGTTTTAATCCTCAAATTCATAGTCTGGGGTACTATGCTGCATAAATTTATGAATGTGAGCCACATAGGGCGTTCTTATGCCAAATTGGTGCAAGAAATAAAAAGAGGAAAATGTATGATTTATGCTGCTCACAGTGGCAAATAAAAGATGTCGCTCCACAGCTAGAGTACAAACAACGCACTGCAGCAAAGAACTTTGAAATGAATATAAAAAGCTTCTTAGAAATCCTATAAATTAGTAACAACAAAGAAAATAAAGATATAAAACACACAAAATGCTTGCAGCTATGTTTTATGCGTGTGAATATTAGAAACAAGTAAATGAGTCTATTTTCTTACCTCGTCATTAATGTGATGATGTTGAAATGTTGTTGAGTACACTGGAGCTACCTGTGGCCTTGGAATTAGTTTGGGAAGATTTTGTAGGACAGATAGTATTGGCCCTGGATATTTACCTCATTTTCAGGAACTCCAAACTCAGATGAGTTTAATGCCATTGTCCTTGCAAATGTGCAAAATGGATCAATACATTCACCAAGGTTTTGGCTTTTCTGTGTGTTTGTTTTTGTATCATTCCTAATAACAGTAGGAAAAGGACAAAGCAGATCATTTTTTACCTTCAAATTCAGGTTAGGAAATCATGCTGTAAGTCAGTATTTCTTAAAATAGATACAGGTAAACTGTTGATGAGAAAGGACAAACTGTGAACCCACCCAGCTGGCTTATGGTTTGGGGATGAAAACCAAAACCATAAATGTAGGTCTGCTAATGAATTTACCATTAATGTGAATACAAATTTTCTTATCCCTGGGGATTTTGTTTTGCTGTAAGTATTCTCACTGTAAAGGACCTTAATTCAAACATGACTAGCTGCAAGATAGGTTAATTCTCTTAACTAGAAAATTTTCAAAGGATTTTAAAATTCCCAACAAATAAGTTTAAGTGGTCCAACTAAGCTGGTAATAGTTTCCTTTCATTGTAAAGCAGAAACGGCTCATAAATCTGGTATTTCTTCTGAAACACAAAGAATTAATTTTGAGGGTATCCTTAATTTATTGCAATTATACTTAATGCAGAGCAATAATAGTAGTATTTTGTATAGCCTGTGTCTTTCCCAGTTATAGTGCCTTTGGTATCCTCTCCCTCAAGTGTAGAAACAAAGAGCCTACCATTTGTCATCCAACAACTGATGGAAAAATGCATAGACTCACCTATTAATAAACCCAAGAAAGCCATGCATGCAATGGTGATTCAGTCTACAGAGTTTTCTTTCATGTAGGGCATCCCACTGTAATTGGCAGATACCAGGTTTTATATACATAGTGTGTGATTCTCTGATTGTGGCTATTTTATTTTCTAAAAGTTTAGACACTGGTCTGGATGCATTGGAACAATTACAGTGGCTAAGGCTCATTAAAGCTATTTGATTTAGCAATACTCAAGCATTTGATGAACCCTTAATTGTATGTACAGTGCTGTTTGTAGAATCCCTCTTTTTTCTTTTTTCCTTTTTTTTTATTTTAAAGAGAGTAGTACGAGACATAAACAAACAAAAAAATAGAACAGTAGCAGCATACCAGTATCACGAACATAAACAAATCAAAGCAAGAACATTCAAAGTGATACAGAGTCTCAAGACAAATTAATACACAACAGTGGTTGTTACATTGCATATAGCTATCCTCACTATCCTCAACTACATTACTCAGATTACCAGATGTAAGAATG
>NW_004955427.1:4637083-4674270 GCF_000276665.1 Chinchilla lanigera | reverse complement strand
TCTTATCCTCTTCTCATACTACCGAAAATTTCTCATTCTTTGTTTAATGCAGTGTTTGTCATTAGCATTGAAGAAGAATACAGCAAAATGCAGAACACCAGGGAGGAAAAGATGAATTAAACATGCTGTCTTATCTCAAAGAGTTTATAATTTTTTAATATGATAGATAATTGTGATCTAGGGACCCAGAAGACATTTGAGTGCTAATACCAAGGGAGATTTCCAGCTGAAACTTAAACATTCATAACATTCTACTTCATTGAAATAAATCAGTTCAGTGCAAGAAGAGTTAGTTATAAATACTCAGTATAAAGGATAATCTGACAATGCTAACTGAGATGTAGACGGGTGAAAGCGTTGGAAGGTTTGGATGTAAAACCTAGACTTCGAGCTGCATGTACAAGGACAGGTCTCTATGGACAATAACCAGTGGCAAATGGGAAAGGAGACAGCAAACTAGCACTAGATCAAACAGTGCGTTTAAACAGAGAGAAATAGGGTGTGGTGAACAATGTAAGCAGGGGATGGCAGAGGAACCACAAAGGAACCGATTAAAGTGATGCATGGTAGTGCACTAAAATGAAGATGAAAGATCAAGCCTATGACACTCAAAATATTAAAAAACTGTTCTAAAATTAATTGTGCAGGAGGAGAGCTTGGAGGAAAGGTAGGGGAATGGAAAAAATTATATCATGTACAGGTACAAATTCTCTATGATGAATGTGATCATTTATAATATATATCTGAAATGTACCAATGAAACCTAATTGAAGTGAAAAAAAATAAAATTGTGTTAGAGAGGCAAGAAAATTAGGTGAAAATGTGATCCTGGATTGACTTTGTGTTAAAAGGGGTATCTATCATTGAGATATTTGCCAAAGCTTGAATGAGTTCTAGCCAAATTTTGTTCCTTTGCTGTTCTCATAACCATTTTGTGAGCATAGTGGCACATGCCTGTAATCCCAGCCACTTGGGATGTGAAGGTAGGGGATCTCAAATTCAAGGCTGACTCAGGCAACTTAGTAAGACCTTGTCTCAAAATAAAAAATGAGACAGGGCTGAGAATGTATGCTGGTATGAATGCCTTGGTTTCAATCCCCAGTACCACAAATATAATACTTTTAAAGGATTAATGTGGCTGGGGCACAGAATTGCACACCTGTAATCCCAGCACTCAGGAGGCTGAAGCAGCAGGTATTCAAGGTCAGCCTGGGCTACAAAGTGAGGTTAAGACAAGCCTGAACTACACAGTGCGACCCTGACTCAGAAAGAAAAACAAAACAAAACAAAAAAATTGCTCCAGGGACTGAATCTATAGCTGGGTAGCAGAAAACATTCTTATGCAAGAATCCATCAGTTGATCCCCTGCATTGCAAAAACAAAAAAAGTTCCCAACAGTTTGTGCCTTTTTTCTTTGCACGGTACAAGGAATGCAGCCCACAGCTTTGCACCAGCTGGGAAAGAGCCTCACGCTGCTGAACACCTTCCCCGACCTGTCCGCTGCTTGTTCTGCGCCTGTGACAACGGGTAAGCTGCAAGAAGAGAAAGGAAGTTAAATAGTGAGTTACTGGTTACGATCAGTCTCTATTAGCTGAGGGATCAGGAAATGGGCTAGTTTTACTTCTTGCATTTTTAGGAAACACTGGAAATGGATGAAAGTAAGTATTGTAGGTCCCAGTGGTTAACAATGTATGCTAGCTTACCCAACCATCCTCACATAAACTCTATGCAGACTACTCATCAACAGTCACCTGCAAGCATTTGTTCATGACTAGCTCAGCGGCACAACTCCTGGTTGGCAAGTGCCAGGTTGTGAGTTTGATTCCCATACCAAAAAGTGAATAAATAAGAAGAGGAAGACAGGGGGCTGGGGATTTAGCTCAGTGGCAAAGCGCCTGCCTGGCAAGCGCAAGGTCATGAGTTCAGTTCCCGGTACCGGAGAAAAACCAAAAAAAAAAAAGAAGAGGAAGACAGGAGAGAATTAAAAATATTCCATTGAAGAAATATAGAATTATTAGAACTACTTGAATAATTTCTCTAGAAAGAGCGATCTATCAGGAATGAGCCCTAACTCTCTAACAAAGTTATCCTACAGAGACGGAAACGGACAGAGCGTAGAGAACACAGTGAGTGCGGAAACGGAAGCTTATGTCTCGTTTCTCCTGGTCTCCTTTTATCCCCACTTTATCCTTGGGATGTCAACACAGACGTGAGGGTCATGGTCCACAGCTCTGACTGCCGCTCAGAAATAAAGAAATCATCAGAAAAGGTACTAAAGCATGAAAGGATCCATGTGGCGTGTCTGAGGTCCCCAAGTTGTGAAAAGAAAATTAGGAAAGGGTTTTTCTTAGGGCCTCTAACCCCGCTCTGAGCATTAGCTGCTGGGTAACATGCAGGGAAAAGCAACTGAGATGAAAATGCAAGCGTTCCTCTTGGCCAGAGTGAAAGAAAATTAAGGTGATATAAGGGCTAGGAAAGGATGAAAATGAGATGTAAGGAACTGAAAGAAAATGAAAACTATGTTCTAGAAATCACTGGCATCATTGCTGCAGGATGATTTGTTTACAACAGCCCAAAATTATCAAACCACTCTGTGTGTGTGTGTGTGTGTGTGTGTGTGTGTGTGTGTGTGTGCGTGTGTCTGTCTGTCTCTGTCTGTGTGTCTGTCTCTCTCTGTGATGGTTCTGGGGATTGAACCTAGGGCTTCACTTATGCATGCTAATACTCTACCACTAAACTATGTCACAAGCTCTTTGTTGAAATTTTTATTTTGAGAAAGAGTCATGCTTCATTACTCAGGCTGGCCTTGAACTTGTGATCTTCCTTCCTCAGCCTCATGAATAGTTGGGTTTACAAGTGAGCTTCACCACACCCAGAAAAAAAATCATTTCTTATGCATCAAGTATAATATTTTATACATAGATCTACTGGAATCTTCCTCACAACCCATTAAATCAATATGCTTTTTAGGTATCTTTTATCATAAACTTAAGTTGAAGGTTCTGCTTTTTCTTTTATGCTATTGTGAAAAAATGTCACAATAATTAGTCCCATAAGAAAATATTTTTACATTGACCTCAAAGGTTCAAAAATCTGTACACATTCTAAATAAATGTTTACATGTAGAGGGAGTAAGTTTTCAACTTGGAATAATCTTTGTAGATTGCCATTATTACTGAAATGATTCTCCTCCAGTTATAACTTTCCAAGTGAGTGGGGATCTAGTATCTCTCTGACAGGTAGAAGGAACACTAAGAGATTAGTACTCCCAGCTCCACTCTCATAATTCTGCAGGAAGGTGAGGTCTTGACTATGAATGTGCTGTCATTGTTCATGGAACGTGTATGCTTGTGATGAAGTCAGCTTTGGGCTCAGTTTCAAGATGCAAGAAAATACCTAAGATCAGCTGTTCCCCATGCAAGTACGGCTGCCATCATACAAAGAACAGAGGAAAAAAATAAATAAGCAAGATTGCAATCATCATTCAAAGACTCAGCGGGGCTTAGGGTCATGTGTACATGCACGGGGGAGGCATGTGAATGTATGCAGATTCGGAGGTGTATTGTGCAAACTCTCCAAGTGACAAGTTGGACGGAGACAACAGAGGAGAATAGACTGATTTGTCTCCTTGGGGTTCTTATCTCTCATTACTGTCACTTCTCTTGGACTGCCACAGTCCACTTTCACAGTCTCTAATATTGTTGTCTCTTAGTTCGTTCCATGTAGACTGTTTAGCTCCCAGTGACCACACTGTCCTAGAAATCTGTTATTTACTTAAGTAACCATCTATCTATCTACATACCTTCTTACCTACCAATCAGTTAGTATTTTTCTAGCATGCATCTTTTCTGTGCCTCTAAATTATGCTGGATCAAAGGGAGAAGGAGAGTTAGGGGACAATAGACTTATTTCATATATATTTATTATCATTAATATTTATTATACAATAATATCTTTTAAAGGCACTCATGCTGTGTGCCTTTTCTCATTGCTGAGACAAAACACCCAACACCTAAATTTACAGGAAAAAGATTTATTTTTAGAGGTTTCAGTCCATAATCAGCTGGTTGCAAGGCAGGATGACATAGTAGAGGGCATCACAGGGAAAAAATAGCTCACTGCAAGCAGGCAGGGAGGAGCACACTATTCCTCCCCTGTCCTTTATATTTTATGCCGGCCATCCACCCTAAGACTGGTGTAGCTCTCACACTTTAATCCTAGGCAGAACTGTGTCAAATCAATCAGTGGACTGATCAGTAACCACACCCTTGATCCCAGAACCACACACTGTAGACCCAGCCACCTCTGAGAAGCTCCCCATACAATTGCATGAGGCTTTGGGGAGACATTTAGACACCAACCATGGCACCATATTAGAAACACAAGGAAAGTGTAATGGAGTTTTGAAAGGACAATGCAAGAGCATCTTCTAAAATATAAACAAATAGAAGGTGAAAGAGAAAAATCACAGGTAAACCCCAGAGAACAGGCAAATATCTAGAATGCAAGTAAAATCCGGGGGGTTAACAAAAGCCACATCTTAATGCAACAAAGCCAAGTAACCAGATTTCTGCTAATTCTTACCTCTGATTCAAATTTGAACTCTCTAGTTCAAATGACCATCCCACCGCATGAATCTCACAAGATCTGAATTCTCCCCCATCTGTGACAACTTCTGCTCTTGCTCATTATCGAAGGACTGATAATTTTTTGTGCAAGTGTCAGACTCGGGAAGAGGCCATAAAAGAATATGCTATTTGACACACTGAGACCAGGTTTATGGCAGATCTCATTTCTGATGAGATGATGCTTATCATGGTCACTGGAATATTTAGATATACAGTGATGTTTGGTTTAGATGCGTACCTAGAAAATTCAGAAGGATTTTGTAAAGAAACTGTGTTTTATGTATTAACTGAAGGCCTAGCTTTTTATTCTATCAACTTTGCAAACTGTTTTATTTATGAGCACAGGTTTAATTTTCTTCTGTTTCCCAGTAATCCCTTGCTATCACCACTATGATCATTTCATCTGAATTGTACCTTAGATCACTAGTTAAAACTAAACTGTTCCTCCAGTTGCTTTCTTAAAATTGTATTTGGATACCTCAAATGATACTGCACCTGGAACACACAGAATCAAGCTCAGTGATCTTTCCTCAAATGTGGAATATTTCAGTTTTCTCTAAGTTAGTGAATGGATACAAATGGCTATGTGAAGTTGAAACCTGAGAATTCTTGAAACTTCATATAACTGCCCATATTACAGATATTCCTCATTCAATGACTTACCTATTTAAGGACCATGAAGACTTACAACAGACACTGTGATTTAAAACCTGTCTTTTTGGTGTTTCACTTCTCTACAGCTTGTGTGTGAAAATTCAATGTCATTTTTCTGGTGCAGTACACTTTGATTATGCAGTACTGTAATTTTTGCTGATTATATTGTATAGTACAGTACTACAGTTTTTTGTTCTGTGATACATTGTAGTACTGCATATAGGAGTTATACAAATAAGAGCAAAGTCATCAAGTGAAAGTTTCCCTTGACAATTTCTATATTCTGAACATTGTAATGTATGTACTTTATACAATTCCTTATTTAGAGACCAATTCATTTAACAGTCTATCTGCAGGAAGGTACTTGGTCCTTGAATGAGGAATATCTACATTGTGTAAGTTTTACTAGCTAACATCATGGAATATATGTATGATATATTTGAAAATAAATTTCATATATTAATATTAGTTAATCTTTGCAGCAAAAAGTGTTATTAATTTTACATATAGGATGATAGAAATATAGAGAAATTAAATAATTCGCCCAAAATCTCAAAGCAAGTGATGCTCCCTCTGGGCCTAAGACTTCTGAAGTCCGGCTCCAAGCTCCAGGTTCTCGTCCATCACAGCTCTTCACCTTCCTTCCCGCAGCAGTGACTAACATTTGTTAACAGGGCACTGTGTGTCGGGAATTGAATGCAGTCCCTGATAGGTATTATTTTCTGTAAAATTTAATGTCAGCCTAATAGGTATAATGGTTATTCTTGTCTTAACGGATGAGAACATCAAAGTATGATTTTCATCACTATTCTTACTTACTCCTTTGTGGTGACACAAATACAAATCTGTCATTTTATTTCTATAGGCCCTTCTTGACAGCCAGAAATCTTGATACGTTTCACGAACACTTGATAGAAAAATTGCCCACTTTTCGATCAACAAAAACATAGCATTTGAAGAATACAACCGCACGTGTATGCTTAAGCAAAGGTTTTGTCAAGAACGCTGTTAAATATAGAAAAAAACCTGCGTTAAAGTTTAAGCTCTCTCACTCTCTCCTCTAATGTTGTTTTATGTATGCCAAAGGTTTATAACCATGTCTGCATTCAGAATTGTTCTCAAGCAACTGCATTTTCTACTGATTATGCTAAATTAAATAATAAATTAAACAATTCTAGCTACATTTCCTTAAATGTTAAACATTAATTTATTTTTAAAAATCCTTGAAGGATTTGATGTTTGTGGAGTCAAGGGGTTCTCTGACATACAGAGCATCAAATGAGGCTGTAAAACTCTTTCTGTAACTAGTTCTTTCCGTGAACGAGAATGCTCTAAGCTCCTTCTCCACTCTAAACGCGGACAAATAAATTACAGTGCACGCGTCACCTGGGAAGCACATTTTATTTTAGTAATAACCATTCTTTTTGCAATAACATATGTCATCCTATTCGTTTAAAAATGCTTTCAAACAGTTCATAAAAGGCTGCAAATATATAATAGACATCCTCAAGTCTTTTTCTATCGCTATTTCACTTTTATGACTAACGATCATAAAACGTAAGTATTTAAATTTTTTTGTTAATGTTTTCACAATGAAGCCTAAAACTTGGTTACTTTGAAACTATGGAAGTTTTATTTGGGCAAATGATAAATTAAAAGCATATTTTCAAGTTTGCTGCTCTCAGGTTACTTTCTAAATTACAAGAGCATTAAACCTCTAAATCTATAGGGATCTATTGCTGTAAAATTAAAACATAGATCATTTTAAAACAGGTATTAATTTTACTTTTAGAAATACAGTGGCACTGATGCTTGAGTTTTCTAATATCTCTGGATTTTGAAAATGTTAGAAATCAACTAAAGACCCTAAAATAAATGTGGTTAAATTTAATGAAAAAGTAGCTGAAATTCTACTTTATAGTGATCATTTTTTTTTGCAAAGAATGCCTAAAAGGAAAGGTAGTTAAAATGATAATGGTCAAAATCCAAATGAACTCACTCGGTACTTTATTAGCTGTTTCAGATTCAAAGGCTTCAGCTGTGAGACCACATCACAAAGACTTTCCTTGATCTCCCTGGTGCTGTAAACAGTGGGTGGTTCTACCCCAGAAGCGGTATGGAAGGAGATACCCAGAACTTTTACTTTGAAAGGGCAAAGGACTGGTAAATGAGCTCCTTCTCTCTCTCTAATTCCTGACTTGTTTATTTTACTATTTACACACATTTTTTTCCTACTCTCAAACAATATCTCTCCTAGTTAGTAACCTACAAAGGGAGGAGACTTTTGATTCTCAAACTCTCAGCAAGTTCAAATGACAGCAATATCACTCTCAGAGCTCTAAAGCGGTCCAGAAATTCCGGAGGGCAATTTCTCTCTGTCACCCATGAAGATTGGCAGCTGGAAAGCTCTCAGCTGAGAAGAGAATTGAGTCCATTAAAAAAATTCCAGCATTTATATAATGACTTTCATTCTTTCCATCCTCAGAGTACTTTGAAAACATTAAACTAATTAAGTGAAGACAATTTGTGAGTTAAGGCATACTCATAAACAACTGCCTGTCATTGTTCCTGTTGTTTGTTATTTCATTCCTGGGTTTATGCACAGCTTTTTAATTTTAATGGATTTATCCAAGGCACCAAAGACACAGAAATGGAAATGGGTCACTAAAATGTCACCCTTTCACAGTTCCATAAAATAACTGTAGCCAGCTATTCCTTTTTCTCCTACCCATACAAACCCAGTTCATTTGTTATGAGTTACCGGGAGAGTTTGTCTAAAGAAACTACTTCTTTTAAAAATAAAATTTCTTTTAATTTATATCGTTTTATACTCAATATTTTATAGATTAAACAATAATAAACTCAGATTATACAAGCTATTAACCTCGTTAAAATGTTTAGAAGAAACCTGAAACTTCTCTTTAGAAAATGCTAAGTTAGTAATATGAGGGAACTTCACAAGTACATGTACAGAACTTTTCAAGAGCTTCAGTGTATATCTAAGAAGTTAAAGTGGAAAGCTCCTAAAGTTACTCTTAATTTTTAAAGTTTAAATAACGCGTGTATAACATTAACCAACCAAAATGGACATGGGGAAAAAAGACTAACATTAAGTTTGTTTCTAAATTATCCTTTTAAATAAAATCCTGTAATAGAAAAAATATTTTTTCAATAAATGAAGGATTATAATTTTTCCCATTTGAACATTTCAAGAAATCAAACCAATTGCTTTGTCAATTTATATGGAATGCAACTAAAAATTATAAATCACAAGCTGACCTTAAAAGAAACCTACATGAACAGTTAATAAATGGGATACCATAGCACATGTCTGCCTGGTTTTAAACACATGGAACTATTATTGCTATTTAATTAGTTACAAATACTAGTGAAAAAATAGGTAGCCTTAACCTTTGGAATTGTGGCAGATTTAATATGATTACAATCTTATGGTAAAACTCTTTTATTAATACATTTTAAATTTTAATCAAGAAACTATAGATGTCTGGAGTACAATTTCATATCTGAAGGAGCGAATTTGTCTAATTTTCTCATTAAATAAACAAAAAAATACATTCTCAAAACTTAAGTATTAGGAAACTTGAATAGAAATTTTGCAACAGAAGTTATAGTACAATTATGTCAAATGACCTCTCTACTCCACCAGGCTGCTTTTATATTTAATTTTCGAAGTCTAAAATTAAAAATAGGCGCAGGATGTCTGCTGTGATGACACAAAAGATTTTTATGTGAAGAGATGTTACTGGCACCTTCCACCCTTAATTTGCTTTAATTTTAAAATAAGAAATTATTTGTCAGCTTGGAATATGTTTTAGTTTTTGAAATATGCTAATAATTTAATTGTGACTTCTTTTCTGTTTTTAATTTCTTACTGTGAAATGCTTCCCTCTGCAGAATGCATTTCTGCTACCAGTGAACCAGGACTTCTTAACTCATGCTGTGCCAGTTACGTACATTCTGGCAATGTACATAAAATTGCATATCTTTAATTCCCTCTCCCCAAAAATCTTTCAAATTTAAAAAGTGTTATGTAAGATTATAAAGGTTAAAAATTATGTTGAAATGCAATTACCAAAATATTTTACATTAAAATTTGTTTTATAGTAGGATTTGTGCTCCTTTGTCAATGAGGCAGTATTACAGGTACAATAATTATGTGAAGAGCAGGGGCTTCAGCTTGGGAGAGCAAGTGCCTCATGTGTGGGAGGCTCACATTAATTTTCTAAGTAGTAATGATGCAAACAATATAGCTAGATGCCTACAAAAATCCGTAAGATATATGAAAATATGTATGTTTTCTATTGGCGAAAAAAGTTTTAGGTGCTGCTATCTAATATGATTTTGTCTATATTCATAATCAAAGTGATAAAATGTAAAGAAAAAGAAAAGCCAAACAGAGAGCTCTGGTTTTGTTGCCCTGTCTACAACACTGGCTCTTTCAACTCTAACTGCACAGATCTTAAAAGTTCTGAGGTTTGAATCCTGTATTTTTCATAGGCTGCGATTTAGAAAACCCTACTTGTTCCAGTTTAATTCATTCCTTTCCCTGTCTACTCTTTCTCCTTGAGACCAAGACACTTCTGAAGATTTCACAACTGTGCAAATTCACCCTCCAGTTCAGTTCCGGGGCAGTCACTGAAAGTAGTATCTGTGAACAATTGATCTTTTTTCATAACATTGCAGCAATTTGCTGCCAGCCTTGTTAATATTGCAAGTCACTGGAAACACATTTGTACTTTTGTGAAAATAGCAGCATTGCCAACTGAAGCTCTTTTGAAATACAACGGCATGATAATGACAGCCACCACTAACTCTGCTAAGCTCTAATGAGTTACAGTGATAATCAGAGCTGTCTGAATACCTTAAACTCAGTATGGATCTTTGCATGTGAATTTGTTATGATTATACCTCCTACCCCTGACAGAGAGGACCAAGGTGACTAAAACGCCAGGCACTGGCTGGGAAATGAGACTCAAGGCACTGCACACTCATTCCAGGGAAGACACACTGTAAGTCAGATTGTTAGAGTTAAATGAGAAGGATTGCCTTGCTCTGCCCCACACCAGGCTAGCCTATACCTATACTTATTTGCTTCAGGATGGATGTTCATGATTGTCTTCTACTTTTCCCACATTGCTGAGACAAAATACCTGACATGCAAAATTAAGGAAGGACAGGAGTATCGAGCTTATAGTTTGTGGAGGTTTCAGTCCATAATCACCTGGCTTCAAGGCAGGATAGCATGGCACAGGGGTAGTAGTTTATGGCTGCTGAAGACAGCAAAAGCTGCTAGAGCAATGCTGTTTTCTCCCCTTAAATTGTAACCAGGCTACCACTCCGTGGGCAGGTGTAGTACTCACAGCACCTCTGTGCGCTCCTTTCCCAGAAGAGGATGTTTAAAAAGTGAGGACCTTGGCCCTCTGCTGAATTACTTAAAATTCTAAACTTCTCAAGTTGACACACTGTATCAACCACTGCAATCCGCTACTTGCCTACTTGGTAACCAGACACATTTCTTTAAACTGGTCTCTAGATACCAAGACAGGCTTATTCCTAACATTTCACAACTTGAACATTATAAAACAAGTTTAACAATCTTCAAGAATCACTTAACTCTATCAGTATCGTATTATATTAGAACCATAGCATTTTGCCTCTGTTCCCGCAAGACTCATGCACATTCCTTTATGCAAAAGGCATTGAGCCCCTCTGCAAGTGCTGCCAGAGTCTTAACAGCACTTCTGAAAAGTCCAAGTCTGAAGTCTTCTTTGAGATTTAAGGCAAACTGTTAGCTCTAAGCCCCTGTAAATGAAAAGAGAGATAACACTTCTAACATTCAATGGCACGAGAAAAACATTTTCATTCCAAAAGTTACAAACAGGGGAATACAAAGGATTGGGAACAAAGCACTTCCAAAATCCAGCAGGGCAAACAAGTCCTGTAGTTCCGTGTGCACAGTTTGACACAGTCTGTGGCAAAGTGAGAGATCCAAGGGTTTGAGTGACTCCACCCCTAAGGCATTTCTGGTAATTAGTTTCCACGGCCTCTCTCTTAAGCCTGCTTTGTTTTCTTTTTGCAGGTTTCCTTAGATGATCCAGGTTCCTGGCTTTTCCAAACTTCTGGGATCTCCACTGCACCTTTGGCTTCACCCTCACAGCTTCACACACTGCCCTCTTGAGGGCACACTGCCTGGCCTCCCAGGCCCTCTGAAATCGAGGCAAAAGTCTTTGCAACCCCATAACTCTAACATTCTGCATGCTCCTAAAATCAGCACCACGTGGATAATGCCAAGGTCTGCTGCCAGCTGGAGCAATTGCCAGGCTTCCCTCTCTTTTGGTTGTAGGGTCCGAGTGCCTGGATCGCTGGGCACTGTGGATCCAAATCTGAGGAACAAATGTTCTGTGCTGCCACTATTCTAGAGCAGGATACTCCGTGGCTTTGTCTTTAAAGCAAAGTCTTTCACTTTTGTAGGTTTGAGGCTGCAAAGGGTGAAGACTTGCTGCTGCTTGTGATAACGTCAGGGCATCTTTTATATTCTCCTGTTTCTTCTGAGCAACAGAGAGCTCCACAGCCTTATGTTTGTAGTTCACAACTTTGCTGGAGCTTTCTTTCTGGCCAGACTCACATTTTAAATCATCCTGCTGGGCTCTTAGCTCTTGATTTTCAACATAAATCTGGCTAAAAGCCCTCCAAAATAGCCATGCCACAGCCTCAACATTCAACTGCCTTGAAATTTCTTCTGCCAGATTAAGCAGTCCACCGCCCTTAATCTCAGTCTCAGGCAAAGTCTCTAGACATGAGCAGAATGCAGACAAACTTTCTTCCAAGCCATAACACACATCATCTGGAATCCAGCACCCAGTGCAGTCCTTCTTCCCAGCAGAAACCTCCTGAACTTGGTCTTTACTCACAGAATTTCTATCAGCCTTCTGGTCTTCTGAACTCTGACCTGAATCTCCCATACAGAACAGCCTAAGGGATTCCAACTATACTCTTTCAGGCAACATCTCTAAACCTTTCCAAACTCTTCCCCCAAGCCATAACCAAAGGTTCTTTATTTTGTTTTGTTTTAGTCTTTTCAATAGATGGTCTCACTATGTAGTTCAGGCTGGCCTTGAGCTCACTTTATAGCCCAGGCTGGTCTCAAACTTGCAATGATCCTCCTGCCTCAGGCTCCAGAGTGCTGGGATTACAGGCGTGCGCCACCACATCCAGCTCCAAAGGCTCTTGAACAATATGATTAGATATAGTCATAGCAACAACCCCACTTTTCTGGTATCATTCTGTCTTGCTTACTCTTCTCTCATTGCTGAAACAAAATATCTGACACCCAAAGCTAAGGAAGAAAGGTTTATTTAGCTCACAGGTTGTGGAAGTTTCAGGCTATAAACACCTTGCTCCAAGGCAGGGCGGCATGGAACAGAGGCAGCACTTCAAGGTGGCTGAAGATAGCAAAAGCAGCAAAAGCAAGAAGTGGGTAGCAAGCTTCTTTTCCTCCTTTATGTTGTAAGCAGACTGCCCTCCCCTCCGAGATGGGTGTAGCTCCCACACCATCTCCATGCCTTGCTCTTACACAGGATAAGCGTGGTTACAAAATAAGAACTTTGGCTCCCTGCTGAGTTGCTTAAACTTCTCAACTTCTCAAGCTGACCCAATGTATCAACAATTACAATGATTTTTTTCTAAAATCATTTCTTTAAACTACTACTGTAGTTTATTATTATTGTCTCATTTTAAGTGTGAATTTGATGCCCTCAGCACGTTGATGTGAAGAATATAATATAAATACAGTTGCCTCAATGCATAAGACTGCAGGTGGTGTTTAAATTTATTTTTCTTATCTCCACATGAAATCATAGAGGTATTTAATTTATTTTCTTCTCTTTTGTTCATTTTCATTTTCAACTGTGGCTCAATCTAAAAACACCAATATTACAAAGAATGAAGAAATGTGGTCTCACCCTATTAAAAAGCTTTTGTACAAAAAATAAATCAAAAATAGAGTGAAAAGACAGCCCATAGAGTGGGAAAAATTAGTCAGTTGTTCCAAAGACAAAGGACCTCTATCTAAAGCGTATAAAGAGTTGAAAAAAATCAGACACCCCAAGTTCAAAGACTCAATAAAAATAGGAGCTAGAGATGAGTATACATTTTTTATATGAAGAAATGTGGAAGGTAAGTTCATACATGAAAAAAATGTTCAAAATCACTGGTCGTTTGAGAGATGAAAATTGAAACAACACTGAGATTTCATCTCACTCCAGAAAGAATGGATATCATCAAAAAATCAACCGATAACAAATGCTGGAGGGGCTGTGGGAAAAAAGAAATCCTTCTCCACTGTTGGTGGGAGTGTAGACTGGTGCAACCATTGTGAAAATCAGTATGGAAATTCCTCAAAAACTAGAATTAGAAGTCCCATTCGAACCAGCTATTCCCCTTCTTGGTATTGTCCCAGAATTAAAAACATCATATCACAGTGATATATGGGTACTCATGTTTATAGCAGCACAAGTTATAAAAGCTAAATTTTGGCAACAACCCAAATGACCATCAACTGAGGAATGGATAAAAATATGTGTTTTTTTATATAATGGAGTACTACTGGTTTTTTATATGATAGAGTGCTAGTGTTCTTTTATATAATGGAGTAGTACTTTTTTATATATAATGGAGGGTGAAGCCATAAAGAATGATAAACTTGAGACTTTTATAGGTAAATGGATGACACCATACTCATAAGTGAAACAAATTAGACCCATATGTGTAAACATCATATTGTCTCATTAGTGTGAAAAATTGAATGAGTAAATAAGAATCAAAATGTGCAACAGATATAGTGACAGGAAGAAACTTCAAAAGAAAAGACAAACTATGATGGGGAAGGAAAAAGGAAGAAAGAGAAAAAGAAAAAATATATTTATACAAAAGATAGATAAATGTACAGCTAGTTCCTCATAGTGAAATGAAAAGAAAGATTTGTGCTAATAGTGTTTGAAGAAAATATCATGCTTGTATCTTGTACTTTGAATAACCACTATGAAGGAAGAAAATACACAATGTATTAATCATTGTAACTCTTACTAACCTGTTCTAAAACTGTTTTATTGTTATTTTTATTTTTTCTCTTTAAAATAAAAAAAATCTTAAAACACTTGTAATTAACTCATGTTTTTTGAGAAACTTGTGCCTTTCTTCCTAAAACACATCTTGTAAAGGGAATTTAATTTGTGGTGATCTTAAAATATACATGAAGGTAATTGTCCACTATATTTCTCCACAATTTTCTATCTTCTCCAGAGGCAAAATTTCTTCCAGAAAATAGACATTATATAATGATATTAACAATATCATTTTAAACACCTCACAAATGAGAACTTATGTGTATGTACAGTATATAGTCTCAACAGTAACCATGAAAAAAACTAAAATCTGGCAACATTTTCACAATTTGCTTTGCATGCCAGGGGCTATGGATCAAGGGATAATAGCAGCAACTTTCACCTAAGAGTCATATTTTTACTTAGAAAATCTAGCATAATGGAAACAACCAAACATTTATTATATGTGAAGATGTTGCATGTCATTTGTATTAATTATTGTATTAATCATACCGAATTTTATATTATATTAATTATGTGGAATCATCCTGGAAATGTCATTATATTTCTCCATTTTATAGGTGAGAAAAATGAGTTTCTTAGAGGTTCATGACAGAGATCATGGAGCTAGTAAATGGCAAATTCCAGATTTAAACTCAAAACTCTTTTTTTATTATTTTAAAGAGAAAAAACAGAAATAAAAATAAAACAGTTTCTAAACAGGCTGACAGGAGAGCAACAATAATCAATACTTTGCAGATTGTTAGCTTCAAAACTCTTAAAACACACTTTCTCAACACTGTATCAAATATGTCTTCCAAAGACCAGGGGAAAATTACCACCTTACTGCTTCATTGTCTGGTGCTCAGTGGGCGGAGCTTGAGAAATCTTGACTTGAAAGAGCACATCCTTCTCACAGGAACTGACTGCATTGAGGGAGGACGTATTACTTAGGAAAGTTTAATTCTAGTTGAGAAAAAATATTCTACAGATAAGCAGTATTTTAGTTGTGCTGTATATTATTTGCATATTATTTAACAAAACTGTTCTAATTTCTTAAGAGCTACACTGTATAAAAAATAACAGCAACAACACAGAACAGAAAGTTAGTTTGACTTGAATATATATACATATTTATTCCAAGACTTTTGGAGCTGCTGCTTCAGTGAGAGGACTTTGTGAAAACGGTGAAAGCATTACTATCCAAAGATAATGATTTTCTCGAAGATACAGTTTAGGTTTTTTGTGTATTAAGTATTGCCTCCTTATAAGAGAAAAAGTTTTACCAAAAAAGTGACATCAGAACTTGGGCTGTAGCTTAGGGCTTGTAGTGTTCCTTCCTAGTGAACTTAAGACCCTGGTTATGATCTTCATTAATGAACAACTAAAGAAAATGAAAAGGGGAATGAAACAAAAAGAGCAGTGTTACTAATGTTAGAATACAATAAAAGGGAACTAACAGCCTGTGAACAGGTCAGGTAAATATTTCTAGGGACAGAGAGCGAGAAAACTGCTCAAAGATATTGGTACAAATGAGGGAATAGGAGATAAATTGGAAAGTATAAGTATAAATGGTAGTTTCAACCCTTATGGTAAGAATTCACTCTCTTCAATATTTATGAGACTAGAGACGACTCATGATTTATCTTAGTTCAACTTCTGTTGCTACAAAAAATACCCAAGGCTGACTGCTTCATAGAACGAAGAGGGCTTATTTAGTTCACTCTTTGGGAGGCTGAAAGCCCATATTTTGCAGTCCCACCGTCTGACCTATAGTGAGCTCTCCGTGGTAGAGATTATTACGGGAATGAATGAGTGCTAAAGGGGATCTCACGTTCAGATGGGAACCCAGAGAAGTCCAGGAGATCGCGCTTTTTGTAAACACTTGCTCTAATGTGTACTTAGCACCATAGCACAAGCACGACCCATTGTTTAGGGCAAAAGTATAAAGAATTCACCGGCTTAATAAGGCACATTTAAACTATGGGGTGTGTCATCTGTGTATGGTGAGTATTTAAACTTAAAGACTGTATTACTGTAAAAGACATATTGCCATTAATCCCCAGCAAAATATTGTACCTGAGTTCAAGCACGTTTATCCCATTATTTTGCCACTTTCTTTTTTTCTTTCCGGTACCGGGAATCGAACTCACAACCCCATGCTTGCCAGGCAGGTGCTGTGCTGCTGAGTTAAATCCCCTGCCCCTTCTTGCCACTTTCTGAAATGGTTCTTGAAGTCCTCTTCTGTGGGTGGTTTCATAAACTGTGATTAAGGGCTGGGGATTTAACTCAGCGGCAAAAGCGCCTGCCTGGCAAGCGCAAGGTCGTGAGTTTGGTTCCCGGTACCGGAGAAAAACCAAAAAAAAATAAAAATAAAAATAAAAAATAAACTGTGATTAAAATATATGGTGAATGCCACTGCCAAGTACCATGCAGCAGAAAGGCAGCTTCTAAAACGTTACAGTGTATTGTCATCAACCTTATTCACTGGACCCGGGGCCTTGAAACTTCTCCTTATTCCCCAGTGTTAAATATTTTAAGTTGACTCAGGACATTGAAGCAGTTACAGAAGCACAAGTGAATGATATCCAGTGTGCAAATCAACACAGATCAAAATAACTCACAAGCTGTCAAAACTGCAAACATCCATGACTTTGTCCAGCTTGCCATAGAGAAAGGGCCACATCTGTAACTTGCAAGAAAGCTCTCCTTAGTATTGTCTGAAAACCTAGCTAGTGAATATGAGGCGCCTCTCTGTCAAACTGAAGCACTTTCATTTTGTTTTCAATGACAGTACTGCAAGTGAAAATATTACTTGTTGTGCTGACTCCATGTAAATCCAAAGCCAGAACACGCTTGTGTCATTAACGTTATAGAAACATAAGACATGCTGCTGTGTATAGCACTTCTAATTTCATCCTCATGCATTAGATGGCATTCGGGAATAGCTGGTTGATGAAACAAGCTGGTTGAATTGCCCATGAAATATAATTATTTTTGTGCAGAATACCACACGACTGGGTATTTTCAAGAAATAATTAGAGCTCCCTCTGCTGCCAGGAAATGCATTTTACCTTAATTTTGATTAAAATAGACCACCTACATCCTCCGATGTCTACTCCATATATTCTTTGTATTTACTACCAACATCTATTTTTAAAAATCATTTTAAACAATACTATTTCCTTTTTAAGGTAAAGCACGCCAATTAAATTTCATAGCTGATTATTTTAGGCCACACAAAATTGTCTTCACTTAAGTAATAAATACAAAGTTCTTTGTGATAAAAAGAAAATGTCAAAATGCAAAGAATTATATTGCTCTCAGGAATGTTATAATTACTGAGAATTTCAGAACATTAATGATTCAATATATCTTATAAAATTGAACATATCAACTTTTGCTTAAGTGGAACTGAGGTCCTGAACCTGATTACAGTAATCTCTGTACACTCAAGGTATGTGTAAATTAGTAGCTCACATATAGTTATAGAAATTTCAAAATGTGTCATTGTGAAATGCTACATAAAGTCAGAAATATAACTGAATTGATTAGTAACATGATTGAGATTTTGCAGATACATCTTCTATTCAATTTTCATTCCAAAACATGTACACAGAGTAAGGAAAACAAAAGTAATTTTCCCATGAGGATGCTGAGACCTGAGAGTATTCACTACTACTTTCACTTGCTGTAGTTCAAATTCTTTTTCAACTAAGTTGTGCATTACTTCAGATCATGTTTCTCTAATGTTACTAGGATAATTACCAGAGCTATTGCTTTGATTTTTTATTGGTGGTTCTATGATCACTATCAATAAGAAACTTCAACACGGAGATTAATTTTAGCGATAATTAAGTTTAGTGATAATGTAGGGATGACGCAGAGGACAACAACGGTATTGAATGTAAACTATGACCTCAGAAGACCTCAGAGATCAACACTTACTTTCTAGAAGAGGGAAGCCAATTCCAGTCTTATGCTTTTGTAATCACACTGAGTAGATAGCCAAAAGCTTCTCAACTGTGTTTTTAGAAATAATACCACATGCGTATTACATGAATTTTACTTTTATAACTGTGGTAACGAAGGAGTTTGACATTTTGCTGTGGTGACGAAGGAGTTAGAAAATACACATCTGCTCAACGCTAAGTGATGCACACAGCTCTAAACTCATGAGTCTGGGTTTATCTTGCCTTTAGAGTAAAACAAGTTCAGCAGAATGGATAGAAAATCATTAGCAATGGATATAACCTAGTACTACACCAAGACTTCAGAAAATAAAAATTTAGTACAAATTTCCTGCAGAATAGGCAAGATATGTGGTTAAAACAAAATAATGTAAAAACATTCAAGAATAATTCCAATACGCTAAACCAGGACTTAGTTGTTGCATTGTGGCTTGGATTATTATTATTACAGAAAGTAGCAATAAAAAGTGTAAAGCAGGTATGGAAAGGTGAGAAGGAAATTGGACAAGACAGAGAAGTAGGAATGGTTGAAAGAGATTGATTCTGACATTTATACAGGTCAGAGGCTGGGAGAAAACATTGCTAGACTAAGATTTCAATTCTGAGGACAGTGAGTTAGTCTAAGAATTGGAACCTATAGTAATAAAAGTGCATTCTCAGAGATGATATATTTGCTTTTCTATGTAAGAGAATGACATTATTCTTGGCATTAACATAACTACATTTCAAGAACTAGCTAAATTTTTTTGAATTTGTTACAAGCAAAAGAAAATAGTTTACTACAATGTGTAAGGCTTTGCATGTACATTATTCTATAAAAGATTCTATCTCTTTTGTAAAATTGAAACAAAAAAAACTGTTGAGGTTTAGATGCCAAGATTTTTGTAGGTGGAGAAGGAATGTGTTCAAGATTAGTTCCAAGCTTTTTCAAAGAAGAAAAGGAAATGGTGTTATATTTTAGTTACTGGAAAATACCATTGGTGTTAGGTTAAGACAGCTTTCATTTTTTACTTTCTGTCTCTTCATTTGCAGCCTTATAATATCTGTCATTTACACATGTGACACACGGTGATTTATTCCTTTTCTTTCTCTTTTCGTCCATTTCACTAGATCTTATTTTTTATCACTCTGTCTTTATTTGAGTAGTAGGTTTATTTCCTAAACTATAGCCAGGGTTTTCACAGTCAAATGTTAACTGGAAGTCGTTGAGGATTCCGTCATTATGTAAGACACACTGAGAAATTTGAAGAGATTAATGTTTACCTATAGAATGAGTCATTAAGGAACCACTAAATTTTGAATTATTTTATGACTATACTAACAAAACGCGGTCAGTGATGGTAGAAATTCTGTATGAATTATTATAATTAAAAATTAATTCAGAATCATAACTAAGACCTTGGAAGATGGAAGGGATCCTTGGTTCCCAGACACGAGACCTGTTATTAAGCAAAACATAAAAATGTAGAAATTATCAAGCCGACTCAGGGAAAACTATGGCTTCCTCCAAGTCTAGACAAAAATATTCGTAGAAACCTTTATTAAAAAACAAGAATATAGGAATGCGAGAAAGTGAGTGTTTTAAAACTTTATGTAGTGAGTATGTAAAAAGCCCTAAACAACTGTATCTTCTAAATCTGACCTCCAAATACTGCAATAAGATACGCAACGAATTATTAAACGGTTAAGATGGTCCCATGCTTACCAGGAGGTATTTCCGCGCGTCCTCTCATTTCTTGCTGCATATCCACGCGCAAGGCCGTTATTGCAGATAATGAGGAAGGAACTGGAGCGACTCCTTTCGTTAAGGAGACGGGAGTAAAGCATGCAGTGGAAGCAGGAATCCACCGCTCCTTCCACGGCCTGCGGAGGAAACCCACCTCCCACTGCGATGAGCTGGTCAGCATAGGCGCGGCACACAATGATTTTGTATGTTAGTCTATGATTTTGCCTTTCAATTTACCAATTCAAGTTTAAGCAAACAAATAAATAAACTGTTATAATGGCTTCTTAAAAAGAAAGATTGAGGCCAGATGACTGCCCTGTTAGAACGGCTTGCCTGTTAGCGCATGCATCCCCTTCCCGCTCCTCAGCACTTGTACATTTTGTGTAAATGTGATCCTCAACTCCTTAAGATTTAAGATTAACCTGTGACAAAGCTGGGATAGATGGGAATTTTTATCTTTAAAATTTGCAGGGAAAATCTCTGCAAAATAGGAGGCAATAATGAGTTACTAAGTAGAACCTTAGCAGCTTAAGGGTCACGAAGGACCACTTACAAAAAGCGTGGTAAGGGGTGAAGGAGTGACTATCATTTGCTCGGGAGGCAGTGGAAAAACCTGGAGAAGAATGCAGTCCGAATATTGGGAGCCAGATCCTCCCTGCTGTTTTACCAGTGCAACCTGGGCCCAATCTCTTAAATTCTTTGTATTTCTCTTCCTTTACCTTTTGAATAAGGATTATGATAGTATATCCCTTGTGCTGACACACCCCTTTCAGTGTGATAGGAAGTTAACAATGGTGATTTCATTTAATTGTACAATTTTGTTCTACCCTTTTTCTATCTCTGAAATTTGGGATTTTAACATGCCTTTATGTATCTGTCGATGAAAAAATTTGAAAAAATATGAGAGAAGAGGGGGAAATAGTTTATATTTTATAACTAATTACTTATTTCAGGCAGTACTCAGCTAATTTGAAATATTATTAGGGCATATACCTGTTGTACAGTCTTTTATTGTCCTCCGCACCTCCTACTTTTATCAGCAATTTGTAAATGTACCGTGCCAAAAATGTTTTCAGTTATAGATTACCCCTAGATTATTAGACTACTTGCTAACTGTTGTTTATTACATGTACATTAACTCTCGATTTTCCTTCCCTTAATATCATAGTCACATTTAAACAGTACGGTGACATTTACAATTTAGAAGATGTGCAAGGTAAGATGCGTTTGATTGGAAAAAAAATGCATATGGATCCTCAGAACAGACAAGCTATAGCCAAGTTCAAAATATACATAACTCTCTTCCAGATATTCCATTGTAGAAGCAAAAAACAACATATTGCGTTCACACATAAGGATGAAAATGCCATACCCTATTCAGGGGAGACAGGTGTTAAATTACAGGCACGTGCATTGTTCATATGGTATCGATGTCCTTCAAGTTTGTTTGACATTCTGGAAACAACGTGACTGCAACTCATGAATAAAATTGGAATCATTTTCTTTCCTTTTTAAAATTGTATTTTTTTCTTCATTCTCACTTATATTGGAAAGAAAAGTAGAGGTAAATTCATCTATGTATCTTATTAGCACAAAATAAATTATGCATAGAAATACCAACTAACTATGTGGAGCACATTTTACATTTCTACTTTCACATTATTCTTTCTCTTTCTTGTGGTGTAAAATGGGAATAATCTGTACAGCCGCGTTGAAAATGAAGTGACCACATTTCTAACAGTCAGCAGAGGAAGACAAATGAAAGGACATGGGGTTTGTAGAAGAGTAAAATTAGATAAATAAATTTTATGTCGTTTGCAAATATTTTAGATATTCTAATGCTATCATCCATCATGCAGTTTACTCAATAGGAGAGAGACAGGCGTGATTCTGCTGCATTAAACAGCTCTGGCTGACTGTAGTTTCAGATACTGAGGGAAAAGATACATCTGCACATGCATAAATTAGGAAAAATGATCGCTTGTATTTCATAAATGGCTCTTTCTCTATATTTTATATATTTCTGTTTTTCTTTTAATCTAGTTTTCACCAAAATTGGATAAGCAGTGGAGAAACTGAGAAATGGAGGAATTTTAATGAGTTGATTCTAAGATGAGAAATATCTTTTACAGAAAGGTAATATAGTGCTATCTTTGCTTGGAATACACTGTGTGCGCATATTAATATATGAAATACATTTATAACTAATATATTTGTATTCATGTTTAAGACTCAAATATATTAATAGAAGAAGCTTCACATCACCCAGCAAAGTCATGGTAGCTTAGGGTTATCCCAATGATGTTAGTAATGGTGTGTCTATATTCCCTTTAATTTCAACACCTAGTCTTCAAGTCAAAACTTATACCATGAAAAATTTATTTTTAGGCAACTTTAGAGTTTAGACTAGTAAAATATTATTAAACAGTTATCTTTTCCAAGAAATCAAATACGAAGTCATTGAATATATTAATTCATGAGTATTTAATGCCCACAACTTTATTTACCCACTATATTACCAAATAAAATTTATAAGAAATTTCTTAAAAACTGCAGTGCCTTTCTATAAGGAAATAAAAGCTATACCTGAGATATACAGCAAATACTTGAAAAATTAAAATAATACAAAAATATTAGAATTAAAACAAAATCCATTTGGTCAACCTGAAAATAAAATAAGTGAAGCTAGTGTTCTTAAATATGATGGCCTGAATGTAACTACCAAAACAGATTATCAAAACCACAAGCTTGTGCAGAGGCTATTTCCACCTCATACACGGAGTTCTTCTGCAAGGACATCTGAGGAGCAACTCTGTTCAATCTTGGGCTGATGCCACTCTTGTTCTTAAGCATTCTTGGCAAGGAGTAGTGTTCCCAAAGATGTATCCTAATCCTCCTGTTTGTTTTTAAGAACCTGCACTAGCTTCAACCTCTTTGAATATGCCCAAGGATTGCTGTGGCATTCACATTCCCATTGAAGCATTCCACTATTCCCAAATAAGCATGGTATCAATATTCTTTGGAGGCTATCTCTGATGAATTTGCTTAGGTTGCTGAAGCAAATGATAAACAAGGAAATGGAATGGATGCATATTAATACTGTACATATTTGTAGAAATATATATCAAGCAAATATATATAAATAATGCTATTCCATAGACAATGCCTTGGCTTAAACTAGTAAGTATTGCATTATTCAGAGCTCTCTGGAGAGACAGAACTAGCAGGATATGTAAGAAGTGAAAAATTAGGGAATTAGCTTACAGAATCATGGAAGTTGAGAAGTCACTGTATAGGCTCTTTTCAACCATTCCTTAAGCAAATCAAGTTGATAACCCAAAACTAACCATCACAGAGATAAAAGGAAGTCACAATAAACATTTAAAGGAGAAGAAAGATGTTTCCACAAATTGAAGAAAGAGTAACAACAACAACAACAACAACAAAAAACCACAAATAGACTGAGTGGAATATTTTTTCCTTGCATTGTAGAAGACTTACATTAATGTTACGTCAGAAAAGAAGTCAGAATCTAAAAGGACAAACAAAGAAACAAAAACAGCCTAAAAATAAACAATATTACTTTAAGAGAGTTCTGCACAGCCACAGAAATATTCAGCAGTGTAAAACACAACTTGTAGATATTAAAATATTACAGAATCCTAGAGATAATAAAGAGGTAAGCATGCAAAATATATTAATCTATAAAATGATTCTTGAGAAAAAAGTAACACAGTTAGCAAGTAGGCAAATGACCTGAACAAACAGTTCTCAAAAGATGTGCAAATGGTCAGTAGATATATGCAAAAAATCGCTCATCACCACCATTCATGGGATTTACATAAATTAAAGCCACAGGGATTTGTTGCTTCACAATTATTAGAATAGCCACCATCAAAAAATCAAAAGTACTGGTAAATATGTGCAGCAAAGTGGATGTTTGCACATTATTGATAAGATGTAAATTACTATCCTTTATGATAAAGAACACATAGGTCTGTGAAATATTTAAAGATAGAATTGCTATATAACGTAAGAATCCCAGTACTAGGTATGTACGTGAGTTATCAAAAATGAGTACATCATGATGTACTGTGTTCTCAGATTCCTTATAGCTCACTCGCTGTAAGTAAGATACATAACTTATTGAGGTGTTCATCAGTCTAGGAACAAATAAAACATATGGGAGCAGCTGAGCCGGAGATCAATCACACATGCAGGGAGCAGCTGAGCCGGAGATCAATCACACATGTGGGGCTAATGCAAGGCCAGCCCAGGAACACGGAGTGCATGAGGTGAGCAAGACAAATAAGTTGTTAGGCAGGTCCTTTCTCCCACCTGTTATCAACCTCCTGCTGATTGTATAAATAAATGTGCTGCAGTTGGGCAGTTCTTTTTCTCCCATCAGGAGAGAAGGCTTCACCTGACCTCAGCTTTCTGCATTCTGACTCTTGTCTGTGTTTCTTCATCCTCCACCATCCTCCCTCCAGGAATTACAGGAGCCATACTGGATGCAGCAATGGTATATGTCTACCACTGTACATATATGGTGATAGATAGATATAGACATAGACATAGAGATGATAGAGATAGAGACAGAGACAGATAGAGACAGGGATAGAGATATATTACAAAAGAAGGGAATCTTTCCATTAGGGACAACATGGAGGATGTTGTGCTAAATAAAATGAACCGGACTCAGAAGGACAAAATACTGTACTGCATTATTTAAGAATGGTGAACATCGGTGTGGCCGCAGAAAGAGCCGAGGAGATGCTGGTCAGAGGGTACAAAGTTTCACTTAGGAAGGAGGAATGGCTTCCAGAGGGCTGCTGTGCACCGTGAGGATTACAGATAATGTATTATACAGTAGTTCTGAAAGTCACAAAGGTGTCAAGCGTCCTCCCCACCACCCTCTAAAGGAAGGTAAGTATATGAAGTGATGCATGCAAGTGAGCTCCATTTAGCGGTTCAAACTGTATGCATATGTTGTCAGTAAAAACAGATAGATAAGAAAATAAATAAACTGCAAGGGAATAGAAAGGTGATGGCCAGGATCAAGAGAAGCAGAAAATGCACATTCTCTGCTCGTGGTCATATGGCTGCAACTATGTAAGACACCAAGTTCAGCAAGTCAGCCTGCAGGTATTTCTCAACAGTAAGCTGTGTGCCGCGCACTGTAGATTTCTTGACAATGGAAAAGGAACCGTGATGGTGTAGTATAGAAAGAATGCAGAGAAAAACAAGAAAGACATGGCATCAGAATATGAAAATAGGCTTATTTTCATTAAGAAAAATAGGTGAAGAGTGCTTCACAAACACAAACTGTTGGAAGAAGTTCGGGAGGCGCATATGGATACAAATTTGGAACTATGGTTAAGATGTACTTTCAAGTATATGTTGAGATTTTCGGTTAAGAACATTATAAACTCATCTGAGATGGAGCTCCTATGCTAAAACACACAGAAATTATGCATAAGTAGAACGATTTCAAAAGTTTCCAGTAGGATCATAAGAAATAAAATTAAATTTAAAGCATGTAAAAATCAAAAGCATGCTAAAAACTCGAAATACAGTTATTGTGAGTTGGGCGGTATGTGGGTAACAGAAAACTTTTGACCCAAAATATACTATCAGGCATATGCAACCTACAACCTACAGGCCACTTGCAGTCTTATTTTTTAAGATAATGAATATAAAAGAATAAAAGAAGTTACTTATATCCAGCAACTAAATGTTATACTTTATTTTCATTTTTTAAAGATATTATATTTTATGAAGACCAAGATTATGTTTTATGAGGACCAACATAATACCACTTCCTTTAGCGTGGACCAGACAAGCCAGTAGGTTGGATTTTGGGCTTTAATGCATGAGACAGAAAAAAAAAAAGAGAAAAAAAACAGAGACAGAGACAGAGACAGAGAGGCAAAAAGCACATTAAGAACATTGTATGAAGATAATCTCTAAAAAAGTTGTATACTCAGAGAAACTGGAGACACATACAGTGATTCACAACATAGGAAGAAAATCTGTGTGTGTGTATTTGTGTTTTGTCTCTGGGATGGTCTTTTTGCCTTGTAACCTGAACGAGAAAAAAATGATTCTGTTAAAACTTTAAAAAGATCACACACACACACACACACACACACACACACACACACGCATGCCTGTGCGCACAGACACACAAATATCAAACACTTATTTTAGAAACCTGTTATAGTGTACCACAGGAAAAAGAAGTCATTAAGTTAATATATCAAACTGTGGCCCTAAACTAATAATACATTTTGTCTTATAAATTAGGAGATGCAGGATTCTCATGGGAAGATTTCTTCTCAAAAAAGTGTTCTTATTCCAAGAAAGCTCATTATAAAAATATAAGAAGCGTAAGAATGCAGCAAAACAACCTACAGGGCAATATACCCTAAAGAATTAAAATAAAAGAATAATCTGAAGGTCACCATAACATAATTATTTTTCAATGATTAAAGAGATTAAGAAGAAAGTACACCAACATGCTATAAAATGCATAAGTAGGAAGTGAGAAAGATATAGATGAATGTGTAGATAAACAGACAGACAGACAGACAGACAGACAGGTCCACAGTTGTGGCTTGGATCGGAACGGCCCCCACAGCCTCCCGCTTTCAGCGCAGGGCTTCTGGAAGGTGAACGGATCACGGAGGGGCTGTTGCACTCAGGGCTAAATGTGCTGTTGGAAGCGGGGCTGTGATGTGGGCTCGGGCGGAAGGGCGCATCTCCCTGCCTGTCTCTTTCCCACTCTGCTTCCAGGCCCGCGGGACCGGGCTCCACCTCAGACACGTCCTTCCACCCTCTGTGCTCGAGCGGGAGCCGGACCATCCCAGCGCAGAGACTGTTGAAACCGAGCTAAAATAAACCTTCCCTCTTTACAAAAAAGAAAGAAAAAGAAAAAAGAAACAGAAACAAGATGTACATTCATTAAAATAAAAACTTAAGCGTTTCATAAATTAGACTCAGCCTTTAAAAAACTTCTATGACCTAAAATGTGTATTTGGAAAATGGTAAAATCAACTTTAGAAATAAAAATACTAAATCTTCATCTAAATAGTAGATTATTGAATTTCAGAATATCAAAGACAAAGCAACAATTTTTATTTTTAAACACCTTAACTACAATTTAAAATAGGTGTATAACAATAATGTAACAGGAACTGCAGGAAATTTCTTATAGTCTCAAAGAAAATAACTGTCGATATAAAAATATATTCACCTACATCTCATTTGAAATTTAGAATAAACTCAAACATTTCAACTAAAAATTTGAGAGAGTTAAAACTTAGAAAATGTGCTTTAAAAATCCCACTATAATATACAATGAGAAACTGGGTTGGCATAGAATAGGTAAAGAAACTGCCTACTAATTTGTTAGACAGTTGTTAGACATTAAATCCTATATTCTGTGAAAGCTGATGTTAAGTAGGATAATGAAGGATTTTACATAAAGCAATAGTGAAGCAAGGTGAAATTAAAACAGTGAAAAAGCTTTAGAGGACGATGAGTAGAGGTCAGATTTAGTTATTTTAAGACTCACTGTTGGGGCTGGGGATTTAGCTCAGCGGCAAAAGTGCTTGCCCGGCAAGTGCAACGTCGTGAGTTCGGTTCCTGGTACCGGAAAAAAACCAAAAAAAAAAAAACTCACTGTTGAGGAGATAAATATATTTTTCACATTTGGAACATATTAACTCAGTTTTGTGGGTTAAAATGTTTTGTAATTTAATTGCGTTATGAAGATGTAATGCATATATACAAATAAACATGATTAAAACAAACAAGCAAAACTCAGTCAATATATAAAAATAAAATGGGAAAAAACAAGCCCTTAATGCAAGAAAAAAATAAAATTTAATATTTAGACATAATTTTTAAAATGCCAGTGATTATTGTAATTCCTTAAATCTAGTTTAGATACACAAATTTGTAGATAGGTAATTTTTAATTTATCTATATAATTTTTATCAAAGAAATACCTAAAGCAATTACATAAAATTTTTGAAAATAAAATCATAGAAAAATATTGCCTGAGTATTGCTATATAGAACAGGTTAGAATTTGAGGATACGTATTTTTATGTAAATCATCACAACCAGCAATGTAGACTTTTAAAATTAAAATTAAAATCCTTGCAAAAAAGCCCAGGAGGTACAAGTTGCAGATCTGTTTAATGACACATTGCCGAGTCTATCATGCCGAAGCATCAGACTTTTACCTGTGTGGTACTAAGGCTCTACAATGAGGCAGCGGACTTTTTCAGATTTAGTCAGTTTGATAGTAGCTAAACCAGTTCTATGAAAAGAAAACTAAATGTAAAAATTCCGCCAAAATGAAAGTTCTTTACTACTTATTAAGAAAAACATTATCAACAACTACAACATCAAAGTAGTGTATCCTGTGAAGTGCTAACACTTCCACAAGTAGAAGAAAACACAGTGTATTAGAACTGTCTTATCTTAGCTAAAGGATAAACTCAGAAACCAGTTTTCTCATAAATACAAAATGTACTTCAAGGAGTATTACTTTACTTCAGATTTTATTCATATCAAATCTAAGCAATAAATGATTATAAATAGAGACATAAGAGTTGTCTTTTCAGTATAGTAAAAGAATATCATAAAAATCCTATAAGTAACAGATATAAACTTGGCATACAAAATACAATCTAAGGAAAACAATCCCTTGAAAAGGACTAATTTTTATTAGTTCATTGAAAAGAAAGGTTTGTGCTTACACTGTTTGGTCAATTTTTCATTTCTGTATCTTGTAATCTGAGCAACTACTTTAAAGAGAACAATATGAAATGTATTAACCATTGTTACTCTCTTATTATCTTGTTTTGAAATTTTGTATCATTTCTATTGTTTTTTCTCTTTAAAAGAAAAGAGTTCCTAACTTTTCAATGATGCTATAAAATTTCAATTTTAAAAATTAGTTTGTGGCTGGGGATACAGTTCAGTGGCACAGTGCCTACCCGGCAATTACAAGGTCTTATGTTCGATTTCCGGTACCAAAAAACAAAAAATATTTTGACACTAAGGAGTTCCTTCTTAAGGAATGTGAAGGGAATACTACAATAACTTACTGGTATGTTTACACTTTTTCTGCTGAAAACTTCAGCATGCTTATTCCTTATTGTTTCTTCTAAAAATAACTTCTCACAGATGTCTTTGTAAGCTCATCAGAGCATTTAATAATGTATTTTCTATGTCAAGAACAAAATAGTATCCATTTACCAATAAAATCCTCGAGTTGATCTTTCCTTATAGCTGAGTAATATTCCATTATATAACAGTATCACAACTTTTTTATCCATTCCTCAGCTGATGGGCATTAGGGTTGCTTCCACTATTTAGCTATTACTCATAACTGAAATAAATCAGACCCACACGTATAAACACCATACTGTCTCACTAGTGTAAAACACTGAAAGAGTGAATAAAATCTAAGAGGTACAATAGATATTGTGAAAGGGAAGGAAACTGTTCAAAAGGAAAGAACAATGGGATGAGGGAAAAGAGAAAACAAAGAAAGAAGGGAAAATACGTATGTATGTGTACACAGGATAGCTAAGATAGTTGTACTACTGACTTCTATTGCTTTATTGAAAGGAGCAGTTAATGTTTCATTGTTTGGTCAATCTTACATGCCTTTATTTGTTTATCTGAGTAACCAATTTGAAGATATCAATATGTAATACAACAACCATTGTTAATTTCCCATCACCTTGTCTGAAATTCTGTATTGCTTGTATTGTTTTTGTGTTATCGTGTAAATGTCTGTGTGTCTGTTAATATGTTTTCGTTCTTTTATCTTTAAAATGACAAAATAGTAGTTATTCAGAAAGCCATTTAAACACATATCTCAGTGTAATAATTCAGAACTGTTTTGTTTGCTGCTGCGAATAACGTGGTAGCAGGAGCAGAGGCAAGGTGAGCACGGAGATGCTCGGAGTAAATGGGAAGAACCACAAAGTTTTCCTTTTCACTGGCTTTGGGTTTTGAGCTCTGGTTCCCCTCCACAGTTTTCAGGGAAAACTACATTTCAATTTATAGTAATTGGATGAGAAGAGAAACTAGCCCTTCAACATTATCCCTCATTAAAAAAAAGTCTGAAAAATGAGTAGCAAATTTTAGAAGGAATTCCAATGTTAAGAGCTAGAATGAAAGGAAAGTTGAAATCTGAAGAAAAGAAAGTAGAATAATCCTTGTGCTGTAGTCGGAGGCTTGGACCCATAGTGTTGTGTTCCACAGTGGCTAATAATTTCAATGAAGAACTCACCGTTTCCACAGCCTATGTTATTTCTGGTGGACATAACTACACTGGCAGTCTATCTGAATCTTTTGCCTATAAAAACAAACACAGTATCACTATTAAAGGACTGTAATGCCACTTTGTATCTACAGAATTAAATATTCAAAATGTCAAGGTATACACACTAAAATTATGCAAATTTCTCTAAAATTAAAATAATTAAGTCATGCTCGTATCAGAATATATTAAAGACTTGATGCCTTCATGAAAAAATGAATCTATGTATACTACTCTCTATTCCATGGAAATTTCATGGGAATTGTATAAGTACATTTTTAAAAACTTTTTTAAAAATTATATTTATTACTGCTAGGGTTAGCATGACACATAATAAAGCGTTTAGCATTACTTTAAAATAATCCAAATTTACTCAACATTAAGCTCTCAGGAAATGGTGACATACTCAATATTATGCACAAATCTACACAGACTAACTCTGAGATAAACAATATGTTAGTGTTAAAGAAACTAGTGTCAAAACTTTCTATGAAAGAGATACAGTTGCATTCAATGAGTGAAAATATATAGAATAGTAGTATAAACACAAAAAATGTAAGCTATCTTAAAATTTGATCCAGAGAAGAATGGATACAACCAGAAAATAAAGTAGAAATGATAAGGTAGACAGCATCACTTCAATATGTAATAAAAAGAAATAAATTTAAAATTAAAAATACTCAGAGTATCAGAGATTTGTGAGAACATGTTAAATTGTTTAACATAGGTATGAAATTGAGAATGACAGAATGGATCAAGAAAAAGAGTTTATATGACAGTAAAAAATTCCTAAATTCAAGGAAAACAATGCTTGTTTATTTCAAGAACTTCAGTGAATTTGAAAGAAGATAACTATGAAAAAACACATCTTGCTACTTCACAAACTGTTGAAAACCAAAATCAAAGAAAAAATTCAAAATAGTCAGATAATAGCACTGAAGGAAATATAGGATGAATAACAGTGTAAGTACATCTTTAATGTGATGAAAAAAATAAATAATAACTATAAAAACTGTCATCCCTCAATTTTATACTGAGTTTTTACTCAGTATATTTTTCCATGGATGATTTTATAATACCATATATATATAATCCCACATACATAATCTTTATATATTATATATATATGCATGCACACACACTTTAAAATAGTCAAGCTTCCAACATCAAATAGTAGACTGCTTATGACCACAAACCAGAGGTAAAAGTGGCAGGTGGAGGGCTGCTGTTCCCTGGACACAAAGGTTCTGTCACACAGGATGAATACGTTTTATAGTATAACACTGCAAATGCTTAGAAATACTGTACTGCTCTCAAGCATTCGTTACACCTCACACTATGGGTTGTAACCACAATGAGGAATGTAAAAATACTTTGGTTACCTAAGGAGAAGGAAGAACTGGGCACTGGGCGCAGTGCAGATGTTCTCTGCAGTGTGATGAAACATGCTACAGTAGGCTGTGGTGATAGATATACAAGGCGGAATTCATGAGGAGCCATTTGGTATCATATTTAAAAGAGTAAATGTTATACTATTTGAATTATGTCCCACATTTTAAAAAGTTGAATGGTGCCAGTAAACAATTCAGTATCATTTTTAAATGAAAGAAAACCCAGAGAGCATCTACCTAGCCTGGATAGATGGACAGGTGATAGATAGACGGACATCTGTTTTGGTATAAATGTAGATACAGATGTAGTATATATTTACTTGAGTTTGCACCATTAACTATGCAGACACAAATAAATAAGAATAGAGAACTTCAAGAACTGAAAATTAAAGGCCAGAGCAAATGGAAGAGTAAATATAAAAGGGTCATCTCTTTCTAGTTAAATTATTTAAATGTGTATTACTTTTCAAGGCAAAACATAATGTATGTTGATGTGATATAGATGATAGACACAGCATACAGGAAAGGAGGGGATGGAATGTTAAATATGTATGATGTCTAGTTTACATTTTTCCTAGAACAAACTATTAAGTGTAGTTAGGCAGTGTAATTTAATGATGTATATATAGTTTCTACAATTACAAGTAAAAACTTGTGTAAATATTCTTTAAGGAAGCCAGCAAATAAATGGTAAACTGCAAGTTATCCAGAAATTGTACGGAAATCAATATATAAATACTAGGAAAATAACAAAATTGACAAAGAGAAGGTGGAAGTATAGAAGATAAAACTGAACAGAAATCAATAAATGCATCAACAATAGATTAAATCTTCAATCAAAACTTATACATTAGAATAGATAAAAATGAAGGTCCGACTCTATACTATATGCAATGTATGCTGCATATTTATTGAAAGCACACTGAAGAAAATGAAAATAATGGGTCTATAATATCTAAAATGCAAACTTTATTATCACATAAAACATTCCTCATGACAAGAGTATTACCACAGATTAAGGGAACATTATATTATAAAAATAACATAATTTTAAATGTATATGTAACTACTAATCAAAATTCAATGTAAATCACACAAATAAACAAATATAAAAGAGAAATAGGTAGAAAATTGAAAAATGAGTGTAGATTAGTAACATAACCTCTCAAAAAACAATTTAAATAACAAAGTAAAGATGTAAATTACTTAAACATCAATCATCTTAAATTATATGCCATTTACAGTACACCCCACTCAAAAATTACAAAACATATTTTTTGGATGTACATAGACTGTTGACCAAGATAAATAAGATTTTAGGTTATAAACTAAGACTGTCTTAAAATGATTAAATGTCATGTTTTTGATCACTTCCTATATGTTAAAATAATATCAATCAAATTTGTATAAAATCTACAATATTGGCAAGTAAAACAGTGTAATTCTGATTATGCATGAGAAAAAAAGAAATAAAAGAAGCATTCTAAAGTATCCTAAACTAAAGGTCAGTGAGAGTATGCCAAATAAAGATTTATGAAAGGCAAGACATTTTTCACTTTTAAACAATATGAAAATATCTCTAAAACTTATAACATTCCATTTAAAGAATTTAAAAAGTAAACAGAGTCAGCAAAATAAAAAGGAGAACAGTGTTTCAGAAGAATCAACAAAATGAAAAGTGTGTTCTTAAAGGAAATCAGTGTAATTGTCTAACTCCCACGTGAAATGATCAAAAAGAGGAGCAAGCGAGAGAGATTTCAAAAACTGTAGTGAGAAAATCATGAAAGGTCAGCATCGCAGACTAGAGCCATTAAAATGAAAACAATAAAATTACAAATGACTACACCAAATGATTCACTGATTTAAATGAAAGACAAGCTCATTTAAAATATAAAGGGAAAAAAATATATATATAAATGGACAGAAATAAGAAACTCTCCACACCTCTATATCTATTAATTTAAATAGGTTGGCCATCAATTTCATCAGAAAACAAGTCAAAATCAAAAGAGTCCCAGATGATTACATTGGTAAATCATTAACACTTTCAAAGAAGAAATTTTAACATTATAACAAAAATGCTTTTGGAATGTAGAGAAGAAAACATCAACCGTGTTTTAGGAGGTTAACATTGTACTACTGACAAATCTAGGCAAACGTGCTGTAAAACAAAAAAAGTTAAAGGAAAATTAGCACAGATGAAAAATCTTCAACAAAATACTAGTAAAAAATCCAGCAATATGTAAATGAATTTTACTACTCTACGTTCTCAGAGAAGAAGACTTCAAGACGGCATTAATTATTGAAATGCTTCATTAGAAAAATGTTCTTATAAGAATTAGAGAGGGGGACTGAGAAAACCAAGAGAATGCTCGAGCAGTTGTGCATGTCGATCTGTAAGAGAAGGAGTAGAAAGAGAAAGTTAAGAAGCCCTGGTCAAGCTAACATGAAGAATAAGAAGATTTGGCAAAGAAATTAACCAGGATTTTAACAAATGTCTGTTGACTGTAAGCTCTCCTGCCTCCCAGAAGTCGGCTTATTGTAACGTACTCACATTAGTCAAGACCATATTAGCACTTGGAAATACAGCCTCCGCTCCTGCTGTCTCTTTTACTTTGCTGGTCCTTGGAAAAGTCTCATGGTTCTATCATCTGTAAACACTGAATAAATACTGATTTAATGAATATCCGTTTTGAAACACATACAAGTCCTCGGTTTAAAGGAGCAGAAACAAATTTGCATATTGGCCTGTGGGTTTAAGCATGGACTCTCTGAAGCTACAAGCAGCAGGAAATTCTAACATTCAGGACATTCTGCTGAAAATGCCCTGCCCCTGGGTATATAAACTGAAATTCAAATATTATCAGCAGGAGCTTATCGTCATCGCCCTGTGGGAGGACAATAAAGAGAAAGTACAGGAACTATAATGAGCAAAACTGAGGTTCAACGCTTGAAAAACGGGGGGAAATTGTACTTCATTTTTGTTCTCTCTGCTCACATTAGGGTTTGCTTGTGTGTCTGAGTAACAGTAGGATTGTATTAAATCTGCTCACAGTAGATAGAGATATACAAAATAGACGTGTACAAAAGTTTAAAAACCATCGAACAGTGAATACAATAATATCAGTTGCATCTACATTTATACCTTTTTAAGTTACTGAATTTATGCTTTGTCTTTAATCCACACATGAACCATTTGAGATGGCAGAAGTTACATAACGGGTGATTGAAAGCACTTTCGAAAGTATCATAATGGTTTTGCTATCATTGGAACTTGTCTAATTTGACCACTAGCCCATCTATTACAGGGTTTGTTATGAGTTTTAAAGAGGAACAGAAGGTTTCTATCTCATTGAATGCTACTTTGCCTAACTGTGCCCATGCCAATTATTAGCGAATATTTAATAACATGAACTTTATGCTAATATGTTGCTTCTTTTCTTCTAAATGAATTGTCCTCAGATATAGAAAAGTATAAAAGTGTCAGTGATGTATATCATCAATACCATATAAAATAAAACAGTATTTGACAAATATTTGGTGCATTTTATTCATACTATTCCAATTTAACTGTTAAATGCAGTATAAATTAACAGCTAAAGATACTCTTATAGAATGAGATTATGTATATTACCCAAGTATTATCTCCTTAATAAAGTTTCCA
The DNA here is from genome assembly GCF_000276665.1 of Chinchilla lanigera. NCBI lineage: Eukaryota > Metazoa > Chordata > Mammalia > Rodentia > Chinchillidae > Chinchilla > Chinchilla lanigera. The sequence goes on along the minus strand of NW_004955427.1, from coordinate 4,638,767 downwards.
AAAATTTATTTTTATGAGAAATATTTCTTGTCTACTTACCAAGCTGAATAGAATCGGAAGATCTGTACAAAACAGCCAAAACACCTGATTTAATAAATAGCATCATGTAATCTCTGAGAAGAAGGCTTATCATAACAGGGATGCAAGTTCTAATTCCCTTCAAAGTACCAGTCCCTTAATTCTTAAATGTATAATGAGTTCCTGGGCTACAGAATACCCTGAGTGTTGAAACCCAAAAAAATTCTGAGCTCTGATTTTAACATGTAGTCTATGATACCGGTAAAATGAGTAAAACGCAAGCCAAGAAGAATCTACAAAATCATTTTATAATTTCAGAACTTTCGTATGTACTTTAAAAGGTGAGAGAATCTTTCAAGCTGGAAACATCAAAACACAAAGTAAATTGAAAGTGTGAGTGCAAAGTAGAGTGGACGTTGAAATTTTAAAAATGTATTACAATTAAAGGTAAGTTGCCATTAATCCTCTTCAAAATACGTTGCCTCACTTCTAACACACTCCATCACTTGTGTCACTTTCTGAAGCAGTCTAGAAATTCTCTCCACAAGTGTCTGTACAAAGTGCACTCAAAAATGTGAACAGTACTGCCAAGAGCCACCCAGCTTCATGAGAAAAATACTGTGTGTCCTCTTCTCTTCTGTTCACCAGATCTGACACCATGAGACTTCAGGATCTTTCCCCAAAGTTACGATGACCATGAAAAGTAAACATTTTGAATGAGTTCAGGAGTTGGAGGCTTCCACAATAGTGACACTGTTATGGTTTATGTCTGTGTGTCTCCCCAATGCCTCGTGTGGACATGGGGCAGGCTATTAGAGTTGAATGATTGTGGGTGTGAGAGCTACACCCGCCCTGGGGTGGATAGTTTGCATATGTAAGGGAGAGGAAGAGAGTGCTTGAGGACATTCCTCCCCCATTCTGCCCTGGTGTGTGCTTGCGGCTTAGCTGTGTGCTGCCACCCTGAGATGCAGCCCTCTGCACGTTCCACTCTGCCTTATAATCTGCCAAGTACGGATTCAAACCTCCACAAACTGTAAGCGAAATAAACCTTTCCTTCCTTAATAATGGGAGTCAGGTATTTTGTCCCAGCAGCGAGAGAAAAGTAATCAAGACAGAATTTGGTACCAGAGGAGTGGGGTCGTTGCTGTGACTATACCTGACCATGTGGTTCAAGAGCCTTTGGAAATGGCTTGTGGGGAGTGTTTGGAAAGGTTTGGAGTTGTCGCCTGATAGAGAAGCGCCTTTGGCTGTTCTGTTTGGGAGATTCTGGTCAGAGCTCAGAAGACCAGAAAGCTGACAGAAATCTTGCCAGTAAAGACCAGGTTTGGGAGGTTTCTGGGAAGAAGAACTGCATTGGTTGTTGGACTCCAGACGATGTGTGTTATGGCTTGGCAGAAAGTTTGTTTGCATTTTGCTCATGTTCAGAGACTTTGCCTAAGACTGAGATTAAGGGCGGCAGTGGACTGATTAATTTGGCAAAAGAAATTTCAAGGCAGTCGAACGTTGGGGCAGTGGAATGGCTATTGTTGGGAGCTTTTAGCCAGATTTATATTGAGAATCAAGAACAAAGATCCCTGGGGCTGGGGATTTAGCTCAGCGGCAAAAGCGCCTGCCTGGCAAGCGCAAGGTCGTGAGTTCGGTTCCCGGTACCGGAGAAAAACCAAAA
>NW_004955427.1:4566742-4635598 GCF_000276665.1 Chinchilla lanigera | reverse complement strand
GTAATAAATGCTTAAAATTTAAACACATACCCTATTTTTCAAAGAATTAGTAATCTGACAGAAAGTTTTCTTTATTTGGTGGTTTTGTCTAGGTCAGTAAGATGCTGTATGTTGCAACTAGAATTAAAACTTATATCAAGTGGGCTGACACATATTTTATGGGGTTTTTTCCATGTTAACGAATATCACTGCTTTCTTTCAATAAAACATGCAAAGAAAATAATGATATATATTGAAATATATTTGAATAAGTGCCCACTATGAATTTTACTGATATATTTAAATCTTTATATTGCAACCTGAATTCAATAGGTGTTGTATTTTGAATGTTTTACAGACAGGTTGTATGCACATAATTTTCTCTTTAAACATAAATTTTTAATAAAGAGAAGTTTAGAGATATGAATTTAATTCTATTTATGAGAACAAAATTTTGGAAGTTTGAGTTATCCAGATCATGAAGATTTTCTAGGGTGGAATTGAATCAATGTACAATACAACATGGAATATAAAGCACAGGATTTGTGTTAGTATGAGCTTTTGTATAACTCAGTGAGTTCTACAGTGTGATTTACTCAGCCTATGATGTCTATTTGATATTATTTTCATTGTTGAATTATAGAACCATGGCATATTTCCCAGTTCAACTGAAATATAATTACAAAATATATATCGAGTATTCAAAGTGATTCTTTGGTATACATATGCTTTGCCAAATGACTTCCACAACCTAACTAATCAGCACATCCACACACCTACCACTGATATTTTTATGTGTGTTGTAAGAATATGTAAGATCTACTTTACACAATACATTAATATTAATAGTTACTATGCTGTACAAGAGATAGCAAAAACTTATTCATTTTGTCTACGCAAAGCTTTGTGACGTTTGACATCTCTGTTACCACTTCCCACCCCCTCGCTCCTCCAGCCCCTGTCTACCACTGATCAACTGCCTGCTTCTTCGGTTGTACACATGATTACATGAAGTATTTGTTCTTCTGGGGCTGGCTTATGTCATTTAGTTTGCTGTCCCCAGGCTCATTCGTGTTGTTGCAAAAGACAGGATGTTCTTTCTCAAGACTAAATAGTACTTTATTGTGCATGTGTAAGGGATGTGTGTTTATCCATTTATCCATCAATAGACACAGGTCTTTTTTATCCACAGATAAAATAGACACACGACTTCTTTATCCATTTATCCATCAATAGACACAGGTCGACTCCATAGTTTGGCTTTTGTAAATAACATTACAATGAACAAAATATTTTATATGTAACTCATTTTTGTAAACTACAACATATACTGAAATGTGTTCACTTCATGTATTTATCACTGATCACCTCAAGTAATATAACTCCATGCTTAATAAAACTTAGATCGTATCAGAAACTTAGAAACTGCTTCAGACCCCTTGGAGACATTAAGTACACCATATTCTGACTTCTAACAACACAGGTAGGTTTTACCTTATTGAACTTTTACATAAGAGATATACAATAAGCACTTACTGTCCACGTTGTTGCATGGACTTATATGTAGTTGAAGCATAATTATTTTATTCTATTTTCTTTTTGGAAAATATTTGAGTTGTTTCTGATTTTTTACAGTTGTCAATATATGACTGACTTTTAAAAAACAAATGTACACATTTCTGTGGATCAGTCCTGAGAAATGATATGGCTTGCCTAATATTGCTTTTTCTTAGCTTCACTTTTATTGGATACTGATGGAGATTGAAAGTACTACATGACAGGATTTGGTGCTCTAATTCTTTGAAAAATAATGTTTTGTACTGGATTGAAACATTAAACAAACATTAAAATCATTTATTTCTAATATCGAGTCTTTCCAATCATAAGCCTGGTAGAGGCTTTCATTTTGGGGGTGGGAGAGTGATGTAAATTTTCCTCCTGTTTTATCATTTTCATTATAGATGTTTGGTGTAGGTTTTGTATGATATTATTAAACATCATATAAAATAGATATTATAAGTGTCATAAATTGAAAGTTTCTCGATATTTTCTCCTAGACTATAATAAATACCAAAATTTATTTTATTAAACAATTTCTAAATTGTGAAAAAGGTTATAGATTCAGCAACATTTGCAAGAAATAACACAGACAGCTCCAAGGCAGCTTTCACCCACTGCCTTCTGAAGAGAGCACTTGGAGAAGCTATAGGTCAGTATCATAGCACATACACTCACGTTTGCTCTATAAGCACAGATGAGATGACAATATGATGAGGATCTCTCATTTTGTATTTTGGTAACTATACCCGCTCTTCTTCCTCTTCCTACAATTTCTTAACAAGTACTTGTTCAATATAGAATATTCATATGTTTTCTCATTTTAATATGCCATGTAAGTGGGACATACAATTTTTAATGTTTCGCTATTACCTTATTCAGCAAAATCTCCTACAGATTCATCCAAATCATTGATTGTATTGATTTTTTTCTGTCTATTGCCTTTTCTGACCTGGTATGGCTATTCCACCGTTTGACTAACCATTATTCTAGGGATGGGTATCCAGTTTATTTATATTATAAATAAAACAACTTAGAAATTTGACATATAGATTTTTTATGTAAGCTTAACTTTTTGTTTCTCTAGGATAAATACTTAGGAGTCCAGTTGTGGTCTCATGGTATTTCTGTGGTTATTTTACAAAAGTTGCCAGTTTTATTCACAGACTAATATTTCATGTACCCTACAGTAATTTAAGAGTGATTTGACATCTCCTGCATCACTCCCATCACTTGGTTTCATCATTTCTTTTATTTCAGTTACTCTGGTAAGTGAAACTTTTAGCTACATGTTCATCTTCTTTTGTAGAGCTTAAATTTCTCCCTGCACCATTTTCTAATTGGATTATTGATTTTTATTTTTGAGTTTTGAGAATGCTTGAGATAATTAAGATATCAGTCACTTACATGGTAGGTGGTTTACAAATATTACTACCCAGCCTGGAGCTTTTCTTTCATTCTTATAGACAGTGGCTTCCACATAAACAATGTCTTGTTTTGTTCTACTTTTATTTGGAATAATGGCAAATGGTACTATGATATAATTTGGTTTTCCACATGTCCATTTCTAGTACATAGATGTGTGATTGATGGGCTATTGTTTTGTATGTTATGTTGGACTCAGACAACTCTCTCAATATTAACTCATTTTTAAATGTTTGATAGAATACTGAAATCTTGCAACTTGAATTCTTTTGAAAAATTTTAAAGTCTATTGGACTATCCATTGTCTTAGTATTATAGGGCTATTCAATTGAGCATTTTGGCTGAATTTTATTGGTTCTTTTTGTTTGACCCTTTTTTTATTTTATATGACTTTCAAGGACTCAGCATGTCATTGGTTGCATTAATATTCTGTTGCTGAATAGAACTCCATGATATAGATATACCATAATGTGAATTATCCATTGGCCATTTGATGGACATTTTAGGACTCTTTTAAGACCAGAATGAATGATGTCTTATGAATATTAACAATAATTATGCAAAATGTATGAGTTTCATAATTTTTTATTTATATTTTTAAGTAAATACCTAGAAGTACAATGATTGTGTCTTGGAGTAAATGTAAACCAAATTTCTTTTTAAGTGGCTGTTCTATTTTTAATCATATTAGTGAAGTGTGAGAAAGATTGTGCCTTACAGCTCACCCTCTCCTAGCTGCAGGTTATTTTTTTTCCTCAAAACTGATTTATCTGGTTTTTGGGGGGAAAATAATGGAGACTGGATCTAGGACTCACATACACTGCACAAATGTGATACCACTGAGCCACATTAAAATCACAGAGCAACATTTGCCAAATTGCTGAATATTTTGAAGCAATGTACCATTTCAAAATTACCCATAAGTCAAAGAAGAACCTCACAAAGATAATAAGGAGACATTTCAAGTTCAATGACAAAACAATACAGCATGTTCAATTTGTGGGGATAGCGAAAGCTATGCTAAAAGGGAAATTCATAGTTTTAAATCCTACATTAGGAAAAAGAAGAATTTTAGGATATCAACAAAAAGTAAACATTAACAAGTTATAATTAGTTAAAATTAAAATTTACAATATAAACAGAAATATAAAATAGGAAAAAAAGTAATTTTTGGCATGACTATTAATATTAAAAAGATAATCTGCAAATCAGTGTGTTCTATAACAAATGACTAAATTGTGATTGATAATCAAAACTTAGAAAACTGATCAAGTGTAATCAAAGAGAACACAAACTTATGAATATCAAAAGGAGAAAAGGAGAAAAGAAACAGCAGGAATTTTTAAAAAATAGGCTAAGGAAATATTGTGAATAACCTTGTGCCAATAACTTTACATCTGAAATGAAGTGGATTGATTCTTTAAAGAAAGTAGTTTACCATAATGTATACAACCTAACTAGATCTATTTTTGCTAAAGAAAAACAGGTGAGCTCATCAAATATTTAAGAAATAATAACTCTAATCACACTCCCAAATACAAGGGACATTTCCCACCACAATTTTATGGTTTCAAAATAACTGTGCCATCAAAACCTCACCAGAGTATGAAATAGAAAATGACCAGCATTCCTCATAAACAGAGGCAAACAGCAAGCTAAACAAAATATTCACTACTTTTAATACTTAAAATTTTGATTGTATTTAAATGTGTATATTATATGCTTCATGAAAGACTGTGACCTCTCAAATGAATATTGTACGAGAATTTAAAAAATAGTGTCCATTCTAAAGTTGTTAAAAGTATTGAAAGTGTTAAGAGTTTCTTAAATATTTTCTACATTAGAAGATACTTGTCAATCTATTTTTTAAGCCAACAGATTGTTCTATTGCAGAAAGGGAAAGATTTAGAACAGCTTATTGCAAAGTTTGTCCTTTCGCCAGTGCAGGTTCTCAGCATCTTTGTGAAGTGTCATCTATCTGTAACTCTGTAAGTTAGTGAATGGGCTGTGTTCCACAGATACTGTTCTCAATATCATACTTTTTGATGAGTACAGCTTTGTAGTATATTTTCATCAATTTCAGATAATTTCTATAAATTTTTCTTTTACTATTCACTTTTTATTATTTTGTACAAATTGCGGAAACATTTTTTTCGCGTTTTGTGAAGAATATCATTGGTATTTTGATAGGAATTGGACTGAATCTGTAAACTGCTTTAAAGGGTATGAATATTTTAACAATATAAAAGTCACCCTTTGAAGACATCTTATTCAAACCCTGCTTCACTCTGTTCTTTTTTAATTTATCATAGTTCCTTAGGACTTACCTGTACTCCATTTCTTTAAAAATTTTCCCCATTCACAGATGTACGGACCATCTACTGTGAAATCAATATTGTGCTTGGTAGTGCAGGGAAACATATGTATATTTAATGTAGTAAGAGCTAGTAGAGATCTTTACTTGGTACTTTGCAACCTTCAAGAAGAGAGTAATTGATTTCCAGGATACTTGAGAGTTTCCTGGCAAAGTGTTTGGGCTTACTAAATAAAGTAGAAGAGGAAGTATCTGAGCAAGTGAGAAAACTGTCCATTTCTACCTACAATGGGAATTGAACAGAAGTAAGTGAAATAATGAAACAAGTGGAAACAAGAATTGAAAATATAAGACTGAAAAGCTGCATAAAGCGTTTGAGAATTTGGTAGTACAGGCTGGTATTCAGTATGAAGGGGAGTGAAATACAGGGAAAAATGTAGCCATACAGGTTAGAAAAGCATACTAAGGCCAACTATAGAAATCTTTACTTGCTTTTCGTCATATTCTGATGTGTTAATCAAGTATATATCCACAACAGGGTTTTCTTTTTAAATCTTCCTTCTCTTCAGGTTTTTGAGGCATATAATTTAGTTCTTTCAAAAGGGACTATGGTGCCGGGAGGGGAAGAGAGAAAAACAGAGTTATAAAACCGACAACTGACTTCACAAGGAAATATGAAAAACTTTCGGTAGAATTTGTAACTACCTCTAAGACTTGAGTCTTCTCCTTCCCAAAAACTTCTATTTAGATTTAAAAACAATTTATAATTTTTTTTGTTTAAGCAGTTTTTCTTTTTCTGAAGTCAAATTAAATTTCAAGTACCTATGAATTTAGATAAGTACATGAAGTGAATTAATTTCTTAGTATTGTATGGGATGGTGGGAACATTAGTCACCAGGGCAATGAGGAGTAGGAGGCACTAAAAGATAAATAAAGTGTATTCAGAAAAAGAGTCAATTTTTATGTACAACAATTTCCTCTAAAAGCTTGGATAAGAGAATGAATAAAGCTGGATCTAGAGAAGCATTAATATTTCATGAGTTTTTAACAAACGTTTCCTAAGGAATTTTAAAAAGTTTGGAGGCAAAAACAGGAAAAAGAGGACTTAATTTATTCAGAAAAAAGTAAAGAGATTATTGCAAGGTACCTCAAAGTTCAACAGCAATAATATTTAATTAAAATGACCTATTACAATATTTCAGTTTATTTCTAATTTCTTCTGACTTAGAGTATTATTGTATATATATGGAGGAGGCATATTCTAATGCAAACAAAAATCTGTATATAATGCTACCTTTCTGTCACTATGACAAAATACCTAAGATAATCAAAGCAGAAAAGGGTTAACTCATCAAATGCTTTCAATAGCTACTTCGCCTTGCTGCTGTGTCCCATGGAGACACGGAATATCACAGCAGCAGCGTGTGGGAGAGGAGCCTGTGTACTTCAGAAAGCAAAGAGAAGGGACAGAAGGTGCCTGCTTTGAGGGCGATACCCTGTGACCTTGCTTCCTCCAAAGATGCCCCACCTCTCACAGCTCCATCATTATCCAGTGTGACCAAAGGTTGGAGACCAAGTCTTGACCACAAGATATTTCAGATCTAAACTGTAGGATGCATGTATATTTCATATGCATATATATATATATATACACAAGAAAACATATATATATGTAGTATATAAATGAGCAGATTTGTATATATGTGCATATACAGCCTACACACAGTTATTATTTATGCTTTTATGGATTTGTTTTGCTTTTAGGTTTTATTCTATTAGAATGGATAGTATTAAAAATGCACCATAAAAATATTTGGCTAATAATTCAATTTTCATTTTGCAAGTCCCTACCCTAAGAGAAATGCCATTCTGCTGAGATATTTACCTCAAGTGAAATGATATTAATAGAAAATTAAAGCCAACCTTATGACCCCATTTATTTTTGTTGGCATTCTTCAGAGGCATGAACTGTTAGAGAACGTTCTTCAGAAAGGCTTTGAAAATGAGTCCTTGACTCATGAAAGATACAGGAGAAGTAGCAATTTGTAGATGTCAGTGTATTGGGATACTGTGTAGGAAACGGCTGGTTCAGAAGACCTATGTTACCCAGATGCTGTACCTTTTTAGAACGGACTGCTCTGAGGACTGGCCTTCAGTTTTGGTTGCTGAACTGTGAGCCCTTGTACTGCTCTACCTCAGGAGAGAATTTTTGTATGTCGGAGGCCAAACTGCAATAGTCTGACCAAAGGCTTAAGCAACTGATGACCAACACTGAACATTTGTTTCTCCCCAAGGAATTAGGAGTGTGAGTAGCTGATGTCAGTCATATTGGTGATACGTGACACCAGTCATCACAAATCCTTCCAAAACATTACATAACAGTAGAGAAAATAGAAGAAGGGGAGTGGCTTATTTAGATGCCAAGAGAAGATGCATTTCTGGGCATGAAGCCTCCAGAGAGCTCCCCGCACTGCCACTGTGTTAGTTTATATCACTGCATATTCGTACTGAGAAAGCTAAGTGCATTTGTGCAATCCAGCTCAGATGGGACAGATAAAAGCTCACACCTGGAATCTGCCAGACAGTTCCCTTTATTCTTTTCTCTTTACTGATTTTCATCTGTACCTCTCCAGTATAAAAAAATCTATCAGTACAGCCTGCAAGTCCTTCTAACAATCACTGAGCAGGAAGGTAGTATCGGGGACCCTTGACATGGATATGATGTCTGACATAGATTTTGGAGTACATTAGATAAGTGAGTCTTAGGGTAAAACATATGATAATACAAATATAGTTTTAAAAATTATCCTTTGAGAAAATTTATATTTTTCTGACCCCAAACTAGAGTGAAGAAATAATCACTTTATTGACACCAATGTAACGTCAAAAACTTTAAATGTCGTGCTTTCAAAAGAATCTTTGCATTTAGTAGAGAAATTATCTTTAAATAAAAACAAACAGAATCAGAATGTAACATTTGCACATGTGTATATTGGTGAATGAGTTTTAACAAGATCCTATGGATTTCTTTGGGTTGAAAATTCAAGCACAAATAATCCACAGATTAATATCAACACATAAAATTGTTTTTGTTAATGATAAGCATATTTGTTACATATCTAATTTGATAAAACATTAGAATTCTCAGAAATGAGCTCATATTTGCATAATAGGGTTTGTCTTCATTTTTACTCCATTTCTACTTCAAGATTTTTTTCACTCCTCCTGCACCTTCAATCATTGAGATATTCAAGCATCCACTCATGTAGCACGTGATTATCAGTACTTATGTACCAATTGAAATGCTTGGTAATATAATAACAGCAAAAAGCCTTGCTCTGCTGGGATGTCAAGCAAATTATCACTCTATATAAATATATCATTTAAAAACAGTTAGCGTTATTAATGATTGGAAAATTATTTTATAAGTAACAGATATAACTGGATTACCAATGATGCTACTTTTTAGGACAATTGTGCATTAAATGGGATGGCATAATTATAATTTGACAAGGCAGTGGTGTAGAGCTGTGGCATTCAAAGCAGCAGCAAACAGCCTCACAGGCACCTATTGAAAACGAAGTGGTTGTCCAAATTGAGAACACTGTAAGTGTGAAACATGCTCTGGGTTTCAAAGACTATGAACAATAAGAAGAATGTAAATGATGCAGCTTAGAAGTCAAGTGTAATGATCCCTCTAATGCTGGCAACCACATCAAATAATATCTATTTGCTCTTCCCTGCAAAGAAGAAAATCTCTTTAAGTACAGTTTTATGGAAATCTTGAGTAGAGATTTCATGCTTTCATTTAAAAGCAGAGATAGTATTAAGAGCTATGAACTCAGCAGTTACATGGAATATAGAAGACAGAAAACCTGTTTATTTAGATTAATGAGAATTTAAACTAATTTTGGTGTAAACAATAAACAAAATTCCAGCAAAGAGTTAAAATATAAACAATACACGATTCTATCAAACAGTTTGAGTTTTGAGGTGGAAAGACAGATCCCTGAAATAGAGGAGCATCTAAAAGAGGATTTTTCTTTTCTTTTTTGGCTTGTTTACTTGTTGGTTTTTATAATATAAAAGACAATTCTACTTAAATATGAGAGGGATAAACTGAACATGAATACCGTGACTAAAAACAGAAATAACTGAAAATGAGCATATATTTTCAGAGGAGCAGAGTTTCCTGATTACTGAAAGTGAAGCAGAGAGATTAGATTAGGTGGTCAGCGATTTAGTGTTCCAGATTGAGCTATACTTAATCTGCTTCGAGTATATTTTTAGAATATATGTTGGGTTCTGCTTAAGATCCTAAAAAATGCTACCTGTTGGAGCAGGGCAGTTACATGGATGTTACCTCTCCTAAGACATTCAATTAACCCTGTCCACACGGCTCAGAAAACAAAACTGAATTGAAGAGTGTATATCATTATATGGTGTCGGGTGGCAGCCTCAACACTATATTTGCACACATTCTGTCTGCTTTCCAGCGTATGGTTCACCCTGGAAATACAGTCATGCAGGCTTAAGCAAAGGTACTACTGATTTCTAACTTACTTTTGTATATCCGCTTTCTCTTATTTTGTTATGAGCTCCTATTGTATTAGAGTCAACCACAGGAAGCTTCTTTATTCTAAAATTTCACATTAAAATTTTCTACAGGTACCTTTAATTGGAATATTATTCTTACTGTCTTCTGTAATTATTATTTAACCATTAATCCAATATTCTAACAAAAATCCCCACATACCTGGGAAAACTTTTTCCATAATTAATGCCCAGAAGGATTAATTTTCCCACCATTAACATTTAAGATTGAGTGTGGTTTCTTCCAAAACATTAGATATACTGTAATATAGTACAGTAGTTAAGAAAATTTTTAAAAAGTATAGTTATATGTTTAATGACAGGAGAAAATAAAATTTCAGAGCATGAGGTGAAGTTTGATTGTCATATCTAAATACAGCTATTCTTTTGTAAAAAACAAATATAGGGCCTATAACCTTTAGGATATTGTTAATTGGTTTCTTTACCTGAATATTTCAACTTAAAATGGTCAGTAAATAAGTTGAATTATTTCAAAGCCAGATTTTTCTTTGCATTACAGTCCCAAGAACAAATTTACAAAAATCTAAGCATGAAGATGGCATATTTCACAGTTCATCTCAATACAAATATTTGTTTAATGAACAATTAATTCTTTCTTTTGAATATCCTCTTTTTTGTAAATTAGAAAACTTTCATGGAAGAATCACACATGGAAAAGATTGACAATTTAATCCTCCTTCACTAAATCAAAGCTGTGAATGATAAGTCAGTTATGAAGGGAAGATGCTCCCTACATTCTCACAAATAGCTAAATTCTCTGCTAAGAGAGTTAATTTAGAAGCTTGTTGGAAAATAAAAAGCTGTCTTAACACTTGGTTTCAAGTGTCATTTGTCATCAACAGAAAAGGTCAACACTGGTGACTCATGAGCTAATCTAAGTGTTACCTTACAAACATGAGAATTTACATAAAATTTTGAATTTTCTCTTGTAAGTACTGGTAAATCTGTCAACACGTCATTGTAAAAATTGACAAAGTCCAGGTAACTCTCACTTTACTTTATTAAAGAGTGGACTTCCCAACTCACCACAGTCTCCACCATTCCTTCCTGCCCTTAAACTGAGTTCCAGAGTTAAATTCATTTATTTTATTATGATTCCTTGGCTTGCATAAGCACCTTAATTAGTAATTCTTGGTCAAAATTAAGCTTCACTAAGCATTTTTTCTGGAAATGGCCATTTGATGATTTGAACTGAGCTTTAGCTTCAGTACAGTACAACAAGAAAAGTATTAATGGCAGAAATATGGAGTAGGGAGTTCAGATGTGTTATCAGTGTTAAATGCTGTATGAAAAACAGCTATGAAAGACCTTAATCTAGTGTGAGAGAAATAATAAAGGGTGAATGAATACATACTATCACAAACAAGTCTGCAAAGTAGCTATCGTATGTATACACAAACACTAGGTAGAAAGGCAAGAGACACAGCTCTGTGGCAAAGTGCCAGCCTGGCAAGGGCAAGGTCCTGAATTCGATTCCCAGTTCCAAAAAAAGACAAACACTAAGGTAGAGACCATTAAATGACATTATTTGCATCCTGTGATCTTATGATAATATTACAGAAGACTATGTTGGTCACATTTCCCTATCCTGTCACTAATTGAAATGCTCTGTGTTACTGTGACTGACCTGAACCCATGAGACCCAGGACAGCCAGTCCCAGGAGTATGGAGTAATCAGTGAGACCACAATGTGAAACTGTCTGAAGCAGCAGTGAGAAGCCAGCAGTTGGTCTCTGTGGAGCTCCACCCACAGAAGACCAGTCCGAACCCCCACATCCAGAGGCCAAGGTCAACTCCATATCCAGCACAATTCCCATGGCAAACTTGCTGGAGTACACAGCACATTTCTGGGATCTGACACGGACACTATCACAGAACTGTAAACACCAGAGGTATTTTGCTTCTTTTATCCACCTTCATTTGTCTGACTGGCTATCCCTGTCCTGTCTGGTTGGAAGGTGTCTTCTTTTCTCTTGTATTATGTAGCTATTTTTGCTTTTGGATTTTTTTTCTCTGTCTTTGGATTATTTTTTCTCCTCTCTTTCTTGGGTCTACTTTTTTCATTTTTCTTCTTTTCCTCCTTTCTTTCTTGTCCTTCTGTTTCTTCCTTCTCTTTTTCACTGTTAAAGGTTCTTACCTATCTTTTCATTTTCTTCTATAGATCTTCTTTCTCTCTTTCCTCAACTACTTCTTGAATTTAAACTTTCTAGTGAGTGGAAATTGTCTCTTCCCTTTCTGATAACTCTTTCACATTGTATTTCACCCTTTCCCTCCTGTGTTCTCCACTTTTGCAAAACTCTGGTGATCATCCCTTGACCTCCATCCTTGATTCTACTGTATTTGAACTCATTCATCACTTTATCCTGCCCCTAGGCATCTAAACACACTTGTCCTCTACAAAAGGGTAAAATCACTCTACTAAGGGGAAAATCACTGCATAGAAGTTCATGGCATATGTTTGATTTTGTTATATAACTTTAGAACTTGCTCTTGTGGTCAGAGGTAGCAGGGAAATGGTTAACATAGTTTGTCAATAGTTAAGTTGTACTTGAAATTATTCTTATGACTAATTGTACTACTTTAGGCAGAGTGTCATATGTGTTATAATCAGTTTTTCTCCCCTGTACAATAATGCTTTGATTGTACTGGGTTATAATCACCTCACAATACAGTGCCAAAGGATTGGGTGTTGAACCAAATAGAAAATTTGCATCCTTCACAAACTGGGAATGTAGGTTCTTGGGATTTCTATAAAGAACCACAAACATGTAGATGACATACCTGAAAAACAGATATCTCCTAGGGAAGCCTCAGTAGTAGTGATCAATCTAACAATCATAATAAATTGGTGAGCATCAACATACAAAACAAAATAAAACAAAAAGGAGAAAATAGAAAATAACAAAACACAGAAGCAAAATGCAACCCCAGATCCCCCCCCAGCCCACTCAGTAAATCTTGAAGCACAATGAGGTAGATGAAATTGGAAGTCAAACAATGAAACTTTATGAAATGACAGCAACAGAAGTGAAAAAACAAAAAAACAAGTGGACAGTGCTATAGAGGAAATAATCTCTCAGATATAAAAAGAATTAATGCTTAAAATTAAAGCTATTAGAGAAGACACAGATAAAAGAATAGATGAGCTTAGAAAAACAATGGAAGCAAAAAGGCCTGGCATTGGAAAGAAATGAAATTCATGAACCAGACCCAAGCAGAAATTCAAGAGATGAAAGCTTCCCTTGAAAATATCTGCAACAGATTGAATGAAGTAGAGCATAGAATATTGGACTTTGAAAACAGAATTGCAGCTAGTGATCAGGAAAAGAAAGATATCTTAAAAATAGCAAGAGACCATGAAAAATCAATCCAACAGTTAAAAGATGACAAAAAAAAAGAATAACATAAGATTGATTGAGATCAATGAGAAAGCTGGCGACTGCACAAATGCCATAAAAAAAACTATTCACAGAAATAATGACAGAAAATTTCCCAAACTTAGATGGAGAACTTGACATACAAATAATGAAGCATGCAGAACTCCAAATAACCCTGACCAAAATAAAACTACACCAAGATATATAATAATCAAAATTCCAGAAATTAAGTACAAAAACAGAATATTAAAAGCTGTTAAAGAAAAGAAATAGATCACCTATGAAGGAAAATCCATCAGAATCACTGTAGATTTCTCAACACAAGCCCTGTAGTCAGAAAGAGCTTGGAGTGAAGTATTTCCAATCCTGAAAGAAAACAACCTTCAACTAAGATTGATGTACCCTGAAAAACTACCTTAAAAATTAATGGAGAAATAAGATACTTTCATGATAAACAACAAATGAAGAAATTCATTAGCACCAAACCAACCCTACAAAGAGTACAACAGGCCAATCTCACTAGTGAACATAGATGCAAAAATACCCAAGATATAGTTAACAGAATAAAGCAAAACATCAAGAAAATTACATATCATGAACAAATAGAATTCATCCCAGGGATGCAGAGATGGTTCTACATACACAAATCAATAAATGTGATACACCATATCAACAAAGCCAAAGAGAAAAATCAAATGATCTTCTCAATAGATACAGAAATACTTATGATAAAGTCCAACACTGATTCATGTTAAAAGCTCTACAAAAAAATCAGAATAGATGGTCTTTACCTCAACCTGATAAAAGACATCTATGACAAATCAACAGCCAACATCATATTAAATGGAGGAAATCTGAAAGCTTCCATACTAAAATCAGGAATAGGATAAGGATGACCACTGTCACTACTTCTATACAGTGTAATTCTGGAAAAGTTGGCCAGGGAAATTAGACAAAGGAGAGAAATAAAAGGGATAAAATTAGGAAAGGAAGAATCTAATCATAATTTACAGATGACAGGATACTCTACAAAGAGGACTACAAAACTCTACCAAAAGATGTTTATATTTAACAGCTAATTTGAGCAACACAGCTGGATATAAAGTCACCATTAAAAAAGCCCTGTACATAAACAACAAATTCAATGTGTAGCAATTTAGAGAAACCACACCCTTCACAATAACATCCAAAAAATGAAATATTTAGGAATCCATCTAACAAAGGAAGTAAAAGATCTATACATGGAAGATTACAGTTCTTTGAAGAAAAAAGATTGAAGAAGATTTCAGAAAATGAAAAGATATTCCTTGCTCATGTATAGGAGAAACCAACATAGTGAAAATGCCCATATTCCCCAAATTGTTGTACAGAGTTAATACAATCTTGATGAAAATGACATTAGCATTGCTCACAGAACTAGAGAAAACATTCCTATAACTCACTTGGAACCAAAAGAGACTTACAATACCAGAATCCAATTCTGGGCAACAAAGGCAAGGCAAGAAGAAGCATCACAGTCCTTGACTTGAAACTGTACTACAAAGCTGTGATAGAATCTGCATGGTACTGGAAAGAAAAAAAAAAAAAAAAAACCGACCTCAGGATCAGTGGAACAGATCAGAAGATGCAGACACAACTACAAACAATTTCAGCCACCTTATCTTTGACAAAGGAGACATGTTCACTGGAAAAACTATAACCTCTTTAATAAATGCTGCTGGGAATCCTGGCTGTCTACATACCAAAGACAGAAATGAGAAACACATCTATCTCCACACACTAAACTAAAATCAAAATTGTTTGAAGATCTAAACATTAAAACAGAAACATTGAATCTACTTTCTGAGAAAGTAGGTAGAACTCTTGAGGACATAGCTGTAGGCAGAGACTTGATGAAAAAAACCAAACTGCATGGGAAACACTCCAAAGAATCAATAACTGGGAAATCAGTGTATTAAAAAACACTTGCACATCCAATAAAATCACCAACAGAATGAAAAGACAACCCACATAGAGGTAAAATATTTTAGCTAACAGTCCTTTACACAAAAGAGATATATCTAGAACATATAAAGAATTGAAAAAAAATCATACCTCCCAAATTTCAAGACTCCATCCAAAAATGGGCATCTGAAATGAATACACACTTCTCAGGTGGAGAAATATAGATATCAAATAAATATGTGAGAAGTGCTCAACATGGCTATATCTTATAATCTGAGCAACTACATTAAAGGTAACAATAAGCAATGTACTAACTATTTTTACTGTATTACTATTTCATTTTGAAATTTTGTGTCATTGTTCTATTGGTTTTTTCTTTACAGTAAAAAAGCCATCTGTAAGACTTACTAACTAGGAATTTCAAGATACTAAGAGAAAATTATAAATGGCACACTGAGCAACAATTAGAGAAGATTCTGAGTGCACAATCAACCCAAATGTCATGCCAGATCATCAAGATTATCATCACTAACTGTTTGCCAGCAAATTAATGGCTACATATGCAAGATAATTACATGAAATGCCAAAAGACCATGCTGATGGGGAAAATGATATTTAGAAATATTGAATAATAAGCTATCAACATTTTGAAATTTAATCATAACTTGAAAAGCCAGTTAATCAACTACCTTAAAGTTTCCTAGGATGGAAATTTGGGAACAAATTTTCCATGGGGTTTTGATTTTTCTGCAATGATATGTACACAAGAACTTTTGCTTTGGACTATCTTAACAAGGATGCTTATATTGTAAATAGCCTCACACAATACAGCCAGCATCTCCATGCAGAATGCCAAATCTCGGCAAACTAGTTTGCCCCCAGCATGATAGATTAGACTTCTCTTTTCCCAGAGTTGCTCAGAGGTGACACAAACCTACTTTGTAAACGGCCCCCACCTACAACGGCCTCCACCTATAAACAGCCTCTGTGTTGGCCTTCAGATCCTCATGAGCAAAGTAAACTGATGACAGTGTGAGGCTACTAATACTTGCTGCATCATTACAATGAAGCCCTTTACTCTGAACCAGGTATCTCGTGTCTTTCACCACCATCAATAAACTGTGTTGGCGAAATTGGTAGTGTTCAACAGACTAAAATCTTGGATGGTTCAGTCTCAGATAATACAGCAAGTCCCAAGTGTTCATTTTTATATCAGTTGGATTCAGTTTTCCAGGATTTGCAATTTCTGGATTGCAACTAGAAATGCATATTTAGACTCACCAAGTATATACAATTATTCTATCTATGTCCTAGCATTGAAATAATATTGTCACTTAGTTCATTGACTGAACAAAGTAAATGAAATTTAAAAGTTTTAGTTCCACAGCAAATACCCTGCAGTAGATTGATCTGAACATTTCTGCTCCTCCTCAATATTTATAGCATAATATTAGTAAAGTAGAAATGGATAACTAAAGTAAGTGTACTGTCATTCCTGATAATCAATTTGGAACATAGTCATCACAGAGTGCAATGCAATCTGAAGCCACTTCACAACTAGTAACTTCCCATCTAACTTTAAACCTCCAACGACATGGGTATGTACCTCTCAAGGGACTGTGGTCCCTCTGCTTACTAATACTGGGTATTCCAAAATATCTCTAAAGTTTTGATATCATTATAGGGCTCTTTCTTTTATGATTTATGAAATTATAGTTTTTGTTATCAAAGCCACTGATTCTATAACTTCTGCTCTGCTCTTGTCTTTTGATTTAGAATAGCCCAATTTTTATTTCTACTGTGCTGTAAATAGTTTTGCCAAATATTATTGCAAAATAATGCACATGTAGAACAAGTTTCTGAAAATTAATAAGTAAAACTTAACAGAATGTTTCTCTTTTTTACGTGAATAAAATTCTTTATATTTATTTTTTCCACTCTTCTGACATTATCCTATAGAGCCATACTGACAGTGGAAGGGATCTTGATCTTATTTGTGCCTCATCAGTCAGTACCAGTGTAAAAGCCGGCTGATGGTTGTTATATTTATCTTTTCTTACTAGGCTACAGGGAAGGCAGATTATGTGGCATAAATATCTGAGGTACATTTATGAGTTTTTCTATTAAAGCTACTAATGCAAGAGTTATCAACTTTCCAGTAAAACATGAAAGGTAGCACAGACAATATCATACTGTAGGAATTTCCAAAATTTCTGACATTATCTATATGAAAACTTAGACATGAAGATGCGAATAAAGTATTCTTTGGTCGTAAAGATTATCAAAAAGAACCCTGGAATTTTAACTTAAAAATATTAATACTACGAAAGACAAAAGTATAATTAATTTTAAACATTTTAATAGGCTTTATTTTCAATTCTAGAATAAAACAACTACACCTTACTGGGTAAAATAAAATAAATATTCTGATAAACTGAGAAGAAAGGATGCATTTCACAGATAGAAGCAAGTTGAAAAAAGCGAAACAAAACATTTTTTTAAAGTATATATGTCACTCAAATTTGCTCTCTTTTTCTGATGGAAACACAAAGAACAGTAGAAAAGTATGAGATTAACATCAGATTCCTCAAGGTAACTGCGTCAGGACACACAAATTAAAGCAGAGAAAACTTCATTTCCACAGCCTTTGATGTCATATGGAAAATCTGCCTCCTTCATTTGCATGAATTCTTAGAAAGTCAGATAACAACTTTGTTTCTTTGCACCGGTATGAACTTCTACCATTCTGCATTTTGATTTTTAATCTGATGTTAAGGCACAGTGCAAGAGTTTGATTCAAAATAACAACTTCTTGCAATTTTTATTTAAAAACCTATAATTCCTCCTTCCTTTCTTTCTCCTGTAATATACTGCACTTTTAAGAGATACCCACTTCTCTTGTAAATTCATCTCTAATTTTTAAAACCATCTGATATACCAATAAGAAAAAAAGTGACTGTACATATGAAATGGTCTTATCAAAGACTAACTTTTTAGGAAGATTTCCTTAACACTACTTAAGTTCTAAATCTAGTACTATTTCCAGTCTCCCTCGGATACCCCTTTCCTGTGCTCTGGAAAATAGTCCTGAAATATCAATCAGAATGAGGTTGTAGGAAGATACATGTTTACATGGGAGGATTCTCTTAGAAGTATGTATGTGGTAGAGCTTCATCATTTACCTGAAGAATATGAAAGTTGAAATAGACAACAAACCTTATTTAACCTCATGTACACAGTATTCGGTTGGCAGTTAGGCTATGTATTACTTCTTGTCTAAGCCATATAAACAACAAAAAAAAATTCATAAGTAATAAGTAGTAGAAATACATGTCAGACTTCTCATCTGGCTAAATACTTATCTTCCAGTGAAGGAAATGATGGTGTTAAATTAGGAATACTGGATATAATAGAAGGAAAATGTTCTCTGATTCTTGCCACGTTTCTTTACTAAATAATGCATCAAGTCTTTGCATACATATGACGAATCTGGTGAATTATCTAGTATCTTTGGTCTTATCTGTAACTTTATGGTTCTAAAGATAAAAAATCATATGGCATTAAATTTGACTAGTTTTCTAAATATTAAGATGATAGTTAACCTGATCAATTCATCATTTTAATAATACAAGAAAAGATGGTGTCAATACCACTAACCTATTCTCCATCTTGCAACTTAATGTTAGTTTTTAAGCATAAATAGAAGGGACAACGATTGTTTTAGACAACTGAACATCAAGACAAGTTTTATTGATTTGAATTCACACAGTCTCAAGGATTGATATTATTTGTTTTCCATGTCTTAATCAGAAACTGTGTATGATGAAAGTATAGGAGATCCATAATTGAACAGATATCTGGAATGAAAATAAATTTGATGAAATAATTTCAAAATTGGAGAGAGCTGCACATTTTTCAGGAAGAATATCTTAAAGATCTAATCTTAAGAAACTATAACAAAACTCTGTTCTCTTATATTTTTCCCTTTCAGTCACAATTAACAGAACCTTCATATATTTCCCTACAAACAGATCTGTGCTAGTCTTCCTCTAGTCCATAGAGAAGATTTTAACCTTTGGCATTACTAATGCAAAAAGTTATCTGGGCAAATCCTAACCACCCAAATTATCGCCTTTGTTACTTACTTAACTCCGACTTGAGGTCTCAGCTCTAAATGCTTAATTTCTTCCTTACTCCAAGTATGCACAAGGCTTTCCTAAGAATATTTTTCCTCAATTTTGAGTGGATTTTTTGAACTAATGAAATCATTCTTTTGGATACAAGTTTTTTGCACTTTCAATTTAAGCAAGAAATGTCAAATGTTTTTTAAATGTTTTCTTAATGTTCCTGTTTGAGTGATACAACTAGATATGAAACAGATATTAGACTAAGTGTATTTTGGTTTTGTTTGTACTTATGACAGGACCAAAAACAAACATTTTGTTTAACTTGGTATGACTGATCTTGTATATTTTTCAACTAATTCATATCACGGTTTCATCTAGTTTCCATTATCACTATTGATGTTTGTTTTTGTTTTGTTTTGTTTTTTTTTCATTTTTGGTTTTGTTTTTCTTTCAATGTTTGGACAATCATTATATGATGCTGAAACATACAATATGAAACTGAGAATTTGCAGTCATTTTTCTTTTCCCTAGTACATTTGACTTTACTTTTATTTTAATTTTCATGGGAGTATGTGTGCCTCTGCTGAGTTTGTTGGTCTGTGGTACATTATCACATTTGCAGAGCTCCTGTAACCCTCTAATGTACCCTGACAAATGTGTTAGTGAAAATGAATCTATGCTACACTGATCCAAACCAAGTATCCAGAGAACCTAGGAATAGGCTGAAATTCTATTGCCCTACACCTGTCAGGGGATGGGAGTAAAATGTATAAACCAGACCACATGGACCACCCTAAGTACTGTATATTTTCTGAAGGTAGATATTCTAACTAAACTGTAATAGACAATGGTCCTGGGCTAACTGCATAAAATATGTAATCAGTGTATCTAATGCCTTGAGGCATGAATTATAAATAAATGTGGAGCTTACCTAGGGAGAAACAGAAGTTCAAGTGGCCTGATATTGGCAGATGCTTGGGATTTAAACAGCAGTTGCACGCCCCCTGTGGAGGAAGAGATTGAAGCGGGCTTGGGCTGCCTCTGAGAAGGTGGTGGAAGCACTGAATTGGTAAGGCTGGGGAGCACAGTGGTGCAGCAAGGCAGGACAGTATCAACAGTGGCAAAGACGGAGAGTGGAACAGCACAACACATCCCACACTGTGACTAGTGAGGTGGGCACTCACCCATGGCTGAGAAGACAGAAGTGTGACCAGCTGTCTCCAAAGGAGCAGAGAGGCAGCCCACAGCACCACACTTTCCCCTGCGTGGGAGCAAGTAGTGTGAGAGGACAGAGACTTGCCAGTGGAAGTGGAACAGAGAAGGCTGGTCTGGCTGGGAGTAGCCAGCTGTACACACTACAAGCAGCCTTAGGCTCTCTGTCTAAGGATATCACAGCAACTGGGAGAGACAGACAAACAGATTGTTTGTTTTAGTTGTTAGGTCTTTATCTTTATTCTTGCTCTCATATGTTCTTTCTCTCCTCAACCATTTCTCTAGATTTTATGATATTTACATCTGAGTGACCATTTTATCTAGATTTTCTAGTTCACTTCAATAACCTTGGAATCCTTCCTTCATTCTCTCTCACCTGCCTCCTTCTCCAGTTTCCCAAACCCTGGGGATCCTTCTTTGTCCATTTGTACTGTAGTTCTTGTACTATATTTCTCCTCATTTAGCTTTCTGTTTTGTCCCCTGTACCTTTTCAGTTTCCCCAAAAACAGGGTAAAATGATTCTACTAATGGGAAACCTTCTGTATACAAGTTCCTAAGTAGTGTTGGATTTTGTTATATAATGATACATCTTGCCATTATGGTTAAAAGTACTAAATTAAGAGTTAACATAGTTTGTCAGGTTTTAGGCTGTGCTTGATTCTTTTATTTTTTTTTTTGTCTTTTTTTATTTTAAAAAATAAAAGAAGGAAAACATATTAACAGACAGACATCCATTTACAAAATAGCATAAGAACAATACAAACAAAACAGAGTTACAGACAAAGTTGTGGGAAATTAACTATGGTTGTTGTATTACTTATTGATATCTTCAAAGTGGTTTCACAGAAAAACAGACATACAAGATTGATCAAGCAAGTAATCATTAACTGTTCCTTTCTGTAGAGCAATAGAGGACAGTAGTACAACTATGTTAGCTCTCCTGTATATACATACATAATTTCCCCTTTTTTCGCTTCTCTTTTCCCATACCCCAGTTGCCCTTTACTTTTGAGCATTTTCCTTTCGTTTTACAATGTCTATCATACCTCCTAGTTCTTATTCACTCTTTCAGGTCTTACACTAGTGAGACAATACATTGCTTACACAAGCAGGTCTGATTTATTTCACTTATGAGTATGGTCTCTAGTTGTGATCTTTTACCTATAAAAGCCTTGAGTTTATCTTTCTTTATAGCTGAGAATATTCCATTATATAAAAACACCATAATATTTTTATACAATCCTCAGTGGATGGACATTTGGGCTGTTTCCACAGTTTAACAATTACAAATTGCTCTGCTATGAATATGGGTGCACATATATTGCTATCATATGACATTTTCAGATCTTCTGGGAAGATACCCAGAAGGGGACTAGCTGGGCTGAATGGGACTCTAGACCTAATTGGCTGAGGAATCTCCAAACTGATTTCCACAGTGTCTTCATCAGTCTGCATTCCCACCAGCATGGAGAAGAGTTCCTGTTTCTCCACAGCCTCGCCAGCATTTGTTACTGGTTGATTTCTTAATGATAGCCATTCTTACTGGGTGAAATGAAATCTCAGTGTTGTTTTAATTTGCACTTCTCGAATTACTAATGATGTTCAACACTTTCTCATGTGTTTATTTGCCATTTGTGTTTCTTTATCTGAGAAGTGTGTATTCATCTCAGCTGCCCATTTTTGGATTGGGTCTTTGAATTGAGGGGAGTGATGTTTTTTAATCCTTTATATATTCCAGAAAAAAGCCCTTTGTTTGAGGGACAGTCAGCTAAAATTTTTTCCCAATTTGTGGGTTTTCCTTTTACTCTGCTGGTGATCTCTTTAGATGTGCAGAAACTTTTCAGTAGGATGAGATCCCAGTTGTTGATTCTTTGAAGTATTTCACCGGCAGTTTGGTTTTTGTTCATGAACTCTCTGCCTACCCCTATGTCTTTAAGGTTTTTACCTACTTTCTTTTCCAATAGATTTAGTGTTTCTGTTTTAATATTGAGATCTTTGATCCATTTTGACTTGAGTTTGGTGCATGGTGATAGACTTGGGTCTATTTTCAGTCTTTGACATGTGGCAAGCCAATTTTTCCAGCACCATTTCTTAAAGAGGCTATCGATCTTCTAATGAGTTTGTTTGGCCCCTTTATCCAAGATTAGGTGGCTGAGTGTGTTTTTGGTTGCATCTGTGTCATCCAGTCTGTTCCATTGATCCTCCAGTCTGCTTTTTAGACAGTACCATGTTGATTTTATTACAGTGGCTTTGTAGTATTATTTTAGGTCAGGGATTATAATTCCACCTGGCTTGTTCTTGTTGCCCAGGATTGTTTTTGCTATTCTGGGTCTCTTCTGGTTCCAGATGAATATAAGGCATGTTTTCTGTATAACTGTGAGGTATGCTAATGGTAGTTTCATGGGAATTGCATTGAATTTGTGCAGCAGTTTTGGGAGTATGGCCATTTAGGCTGTTCTTGGTTCTACAGGTATTGCTAATTGTATTACTTCAGCCAGGAAGTCATACCTATTGTAATCATTTATTCTCCTTTGTATAACAACACTGATTTTCTGTGGTCATGCTCATCACAATATTCCAGTAGCAAGGAACTAGCCGCTGTGCCAAACAGATAGAAACATCTCACCCTTAATATACTGGGAAGGTAGAATCTTGTGACAGATCCAAAGACTGAGAACTGCCTGCAATAAAAAGACATATGTGAGGGCCAGACATCACCCAGGGAAGCCTTGACACTAGTGGAGACGATATCTACTATACGAGACTTACAAGCATCAACACCAAAAATAAAATAAAGTAAGAAATGACAATATTCAGATTCAAAATGCAACCCTAGACCTCTAGCCCACCCAAGACAAATCCAGGGGACCAAGATACAGTGGAAATCAGAAGCCATCCACATATATTCTTTGGAATGATAGCTACTAATGATTTTAAAATAGTATGAGGCTACAGAAGAAATCAGAAAACAAATTATCTCCCAGGTTTAAAAAAAAAAGATATGATGAACGTAATGACACCCTTGCTCAGCAAACCTAACTAAACATAGATAAATAAAAGCATAGAATAGCATAAGAAAATAATAGAAAATAGGAAAGAAATGGAATCCATGAAACATAGTCAAACAGATATTCAGGAAATTAAATATCCCATTGAAAGTTCACCAAATCAACTGAACCATAATGAAGATACAAAATAGAATGAAAAGACAGGATTGTGGTTTGTGATCCCAAAGAGAAAGATTTCTTAAAAATAGCAAAGGATTATGAAAACATAGTACAACAGCTGCAAGATGAAGCAAAGAATAATAATATAGGATTGATCACAGTCAATAGAAAAGCAGGAGTGGGCACAAATGATGTAAAAAACCTGTTCACAGCAGTAATGAACATTTCTCAAGCATGGGAAAATAGACATACAAATAAGTGAGGCATATCATATTCGAATTATTCATGCACAAAGTAAATCTACATGAAGGCATATAACAATCAAGATTCCAAAAATTCACCACAAGAACAGAATATTAAAAGCTGAGAGAAAAAAGCAACAGACTCCTATAAAGGAAAGCTCATCAGAATCATAGCAAACTTCTCAACACAAACCCTTCCTAAAGTCAAGGAGAGATTGGATCAAAGTATTTCAAGTCCTGAAAGAATACAACTTCCAAACAGGATTATTGTACCCTGCAAAGCTATCTTTCAAAACTGATTGAGAAATAAGACTCTTGCATGACATAAAACAACTGAAGAAATTCACAACTAACAAACAAGATTTCCAAAATGTTCTGAAAGATATTTTAGAAAGAGATAAAAAGGTAATAATCTCCTAAAACAAAAGAAAACAAACAAACAGAAAAGAAAAAAACCACACACCAATAGAAAGTATCCACCAGGCAAGACCAGCAATTAAACAAATGGAAAGATTGGAAGCCAACAACAGAAAAATAAAATGACAAGCATAAGTCAATACTTCTCAGTTAAAACCATCGATGTAAATGGTCTAAATTCACAAATCAAATACAGGCTGGCAGAATAGATCAGAAACAAGACTCAACAGTATGCTGCATGCAAGAAACTTATTTAACATGAAAAGAAATTCATAGACTGAAAATCAAAAGGTAGAAGCAATACCTTATGCAACAGAATCCCAGAAAAAAAGGATGTAAATATTCTCTTTGCAAACAAAGCGAACCTCAAGGCAAGAATGATCAAAAAAATAGATAGAACATCATTACACACTTGTTAAGGAAAAACTCCAAGATAAAGAGATAACAATCACAAATATATATGTACCAAATACCAGTGTACTCAACTATGTAAAACAAATGTTAATGGATATAAAAAATAAAAGAAACACTAGTACAATTGTAAAGGGGAATATTAATATCCCACTGTCACAAATAGATCACTCAGACAAAATATCAATGAAGAAATATTAAAATTAAAGCAAACATGGGCAAATGGACTTAGCAGAAGTCTACAGAGTCTTCCACTCCACAACATCAGAATAAACATTCTTCTCAACTGCACAAGTGATTTTTCCAAAATAGATCACATAGTAGCTCATAGAACATGCTTAGGTAAATGCAAAGCTATTAAAACTATTCTATGCATACTACCAGTCCATAGTGCAATGAAATTGGATATCAGTGCAAAAGAAACCACGGACAGTCCATAAACACATGGAGATTAAACAATGCCATCCTGAACAACCAGTGGCTCACAGAGGAAATTAGAGAAGGAATTAAACAGTATCTACAATTAAATGATAATGTCAGTACTGCATACCAGAGCTAATGGGATGTGATGAGAACAGTCCTGAGAAGGAAATTTATAATGGTGGATTTTCACATCAGGAAACCAGAACAAGCACAAATAAACAACATAATGTTGAACCACAAGCTTTGAGAAAAAGGAGAACAAGTAAAGCCCAAAGATCACACACAAGAGGAAATTATATAGATGAGAAAAGAAATTAGACACCAAGAAAACAATGCAATGAACCAATGAATCAAAGATTTGGTTCATTGAAAAATTAAATAAAATTAAGTGACTGCTACCCAACTTATCAGAAAAAATGAAAGACTCAAATTCATGCAGTTGAGAACAAAAAGGTGAAATCACAATGGATGATCCATAAATCCAAAAGATCATCAATACCTATTTTGAGAACTTTTACTCTAAAAACATAAAAAACTCAGAAGAAATAAACAGATTCCTAGACATATGAATTACCAAAGTTGAATCAAGAAGATATAGAAATTCGAAGTTACCCAATATCAATACCTGCAATGGACAATAAAATCTTAGCAACATAGAAACACTCAGATCCTGATGGATTCACTGCTGAGTTCTGCAAGAAATTTAGAGAAGATCCAATTCCATTACTCCTCAAAATCTTTAAAGAAATTGAAATGGAAGCAACAGTTCCAAAATCATTCCTGAAAGAAAACATTACATTTATAACAAAACCAGAGGTAGACATAGCCAAAAAAAGAGAACTATAGGCCAATCTCCCTAATGAATTCAAAATACACAAATCAATAAATGTGATACACCAAATCAACAGAGCCAAAGACAAAAATCACACAATCATCACAATAGATGCAGAAAAAGCTTTTGACAAGGTCCATCACTCATTCATGATAAAACCATATAGAAGATTGGAATAGATGGTCTTTATCTCAACCTGAAAAAATCCATATATGACAAAACAGCGCCCAACATCATATTCAGTGAAAAAACTCTGAGCTTTCACTTCAAAATCAGGAACAGAATAGGAATGTCCACTAGCATCACTCTTATACAATATGTTTCTGGAAACATTGGCTAGAGAATTAGACAAGAGAAAGAAATAAAAGGAATAAAGATAAGAAAGGAAGAAGATAAATTATCATTATTTGCAGAAGACATAATATTCTACATTGAACACACCAAAAACTCCACCAAAAGGCTTTCAGATTTAATATATAAATTCCATCACATATTTGAAATCAAAATTAACACTAAAAATGATAGCATTCCTGTACACAAATAACGAACTTACTGAGCAAGAAATTAAGGAAACACTCCTTCTCACAATAACACCTAAAAAAAATGAAATGCTTAGGAAACAATCTAACAAAGGAAGTAAAAGATCTCTATATTGAAGATTACAGTGCTCTGAAAGAGAAGCTCAAAGAGAATATCAGATAAAAGAAAGACATTCCTTGCTCTTGAGACGGAAGAACCAACACAGTGAAAATCACCACACTTTCAAAGTTGTTATGCAATAACAAAAATTTAATGCAATAACAACAAAAATATCATTATCATACCTCACAGAACTTGAGAAAACAACCCTAAAATTCATTTCAAACCAGAAGAGACCTACAATAGCAACAAAAAAATCCAAGCAACAAAGGCAATGCTTGGAGAATTGGAATTCCTGACTTGAAAGTATGCTACAAAGCTTCTGTGCTAAAAGAAAGCATGGGACTGGTAAAAAGCAAACAAACAAAAAAAAAACAAATAAACAAACAAAAAACCTTGAAGGTCAGTGGAACAGATAATAAGATGCAGAAACACCTCCAAACACATTTAGTTGCTTTATCTTTGACAAAGGGGCCAAACACTTTCATTAGAATCAATAACTGGAGCCTCGTGTTATTAAAAAGATTTTACACCCCAAAAGAAACCACCAACAAAGGGAAAAGATAACCCACCAAGTGGGGAAAAAGTAGCCATTTTTTTTTCTTAGACTAAGTACTAATATCTAGAATATATTAACAACTGAAAAAAATCAGACTCCCCCAAAAAATTTAAAGACTCAATCCAAAAAATGGACATCTGAGGTGAATACACACTTCTCAAATGAAGAAGTAGAAACAACAAACAAATAAATAAAAGAATTTTAATAACACCGGTCATTGAAGAGATGTAAAATGAAACAATGCTGAGAGTCTGTCTCACTCCAGAGACAATGGCAATTATCAAGAAATCAACCAATTACAAATGTTAGTTTGGATGTGGGAAAAAAGAACCCTTCCTCCACTGTTGGTGGGAATATATATTGATGTAACCACTGTGGAAATCAGTGTAGAGATTTCTCAAAACTTTGCACTAGAGGTTTGATTTGACTGTGCTATTTCCCTTCTTGACATCTTCCCCAAAGAATTAAAAGTACCCACCATACCACAGTGATATGTGCACGTATATTTATAGCAGTATACGTTGTAGTAGCTAAGTCTTGGAAGCAACTGAAATGCCAATCAACTGATAAATGTATAAAAAAGATTTGGCTTTTTTATACAACAGAATTGTAGTCGTTATAAAGGAGGATAAATCTGAGACATTTATATCTGAATGGATGGAACTTGAGACCATATTCTTAAGTGAAATAAATCGGGCAAACTTGTATAAATATCACATTGTCTCTCTAGTGAGACTCTGAAAGTGTAAGTAAGAATAAAACTGTATAATAAATATTGTAAATTAGGAAGAAATTGTTCAAAATTAAAAGGGAGCTGGTAGGGAAAAGAAATAAAGGGAACAGAAAAAATGAGAAAGGAAGGATATAATGGAAACAAAGTTTTGTAAATTAGAAGGGGAAGAGTGGTTGAAGAGAGGGCAGGGAGAGAGGAAAAGAGGAATTGAGGTGCCTTACATATGGGTACATATTCCCTACGATGAATGTGATCATTGTATATCTCTAAATAGTACCAATAAACTTAATTATAATAAAAAGTAAATTGCTAGATATTGACTTATGGTTGCACATAATCAGGTGAACATTATATTTCAAAAATGTTTATGAATACTTATGAGATTTTTTATTGTTAACATATCTTAAAATTTTAGTTATATTAGAAAGAATTAGTTAAAAATACAAGTAAAATATATTTATAATTGATGAATACATAACCTCAAGGCAAAAGTTTTAATATCTTAACATATTATCTTTCTGATTTCTTCTTAATGCAAATAATTGAAATCTAAGCACACAGTATTATAGTCATTCTGTGTACAAAATTATCATTTATTTATTTTTATTAGTACATGTTTGTAGTACATAATGATCAGTTTATGACATCAGTGTAGTAAAGTGATTAAGAAAACTGGCTTTAGAGACAGAATATCTGGATTTTAATTTCTATTCTTCTACTTAGAAAACTGTGCGATCTGAGATAGTTTATTCAGCTTGTTTATAACTTTAGTTTACAAAAAATAAACAGAGAAGACAATACACAAGATTAATATTTTCTTGTAAATATTTTTGATTTTACTATACATAAATGCTTAGAACAACTGGTACACGATTTCAAGAAATTAAGCCACAATCCGTATACACATGGTAGTTTTGCATATCATTCATGATAACCAAAAATTGATACATTATTCTTCAATGTTGATATTATTTGCCAAAATTTTATAAATAACAAATTTGAAGAATACATTCCTATAAAACATATAATTGTTTCAAAAATAACATTTTTTTGAGAACACACACCCATTTTGAAAGATTTGACCAATTATACAAGTGAAGACAAGTGTCACCTTTTGACTGATACTACCTTTCTCCAGTCACAGAAAGAGAGCACAGACTGGAAAAATAGCTTTAAGAAACTAGCTTATAATCCCTGAATAAAATTTAAAAACTTGGGGTCACATTGTTAATTTTGCTTTCTTTCCATTACATTCAAAATAGACGTTTTGTGAGGTATACTAACGGTATTTTGTTCGGGACTATATTCAATCTGCATAACAGTTTTGGGAGTATGGCCATTTTCACAATGGTGGTTCTTCCTATCCATAAGCAAGAAACATCTTTCCATTCTCTGAAATCCCCCTCTTCAATCTCTTTTCAGGGTACAGTAATTTTCACTGTATAGATCTTTTACTTCTTTTGTTACATTGATTCTTAAGTCTTTCATATTTTTGGATGCTGTTTTGAAGGATGTAACTTCCCTAATTTCTCTCTCAGTGAGTTTTTTGTGTACAGGAATGCTACTGAGTTCTGAGTGCTGACTTTGTATCCAGGTATGCTACTGAATTTGGTTATTAAAACTAGAAGACTTTTGGTGGAGTTTTTGGGGTCTACATAGAGCATCATGTCATCTGTGAATAATAATAATTTCACTTCTTCTTTTCTTATCCTTATTCATTTTATCTCTCTCTCTCTCTGTCTCTTAGCTAATTGTTCTGGTTAATGTTTCCAGAACTGTACTGAATAGGATTGGTGACAATAGACATCCTTGTCTTGTTCCTGATTTTAAAGTGAGAGCATCGTACCACAGCAATATATGTGCACCCATGTTTATAGCAGCACAATTTGTCAAAGGTAAATCTTGGACACAACCGAAATACTCATTAACTGAGGAATGGATAAAAAAGATGTAGTATTTTGATATAATTGAATATTACTCAGCTATTAGAAAAGACAATCTAGAGGTTTTTAGAGCTAAACGAATGCAGGTAGAGACCATATTCATACGTGAAATAAGTCAGACCCACATGTGTGAACATCGTATGCTTCCCTAGTGTAAGTGACTGAAAGAGTAAATACATTATGAAAAGCACAGTAGATATTGTAAGAAAAACAGATATTTTGTGTTTGAAATCTTCTATGTGCTCAATTTTCTTTTCCAAGAACTTCATATGGTGAACTCCTGACCATCACACCTTAGCGTTGGACCATTCTGAAATATTAGGCCATTGCCAGTTTACTCAGATTAAGATTAGACATCCGTGGGGGATCCGGTGTCCTTAACGCAACACGACTAACGTCCTGTAAAAAGATGAGATTTGGATACAGACGCCGAGGGAGAATGCCATGAGACCACGAAGGTCAAGAGGGCAAGGCCACACAGATGCTGAGCTACGTCAGCAACTTTATCAAAACCACCAGAAGTTTGGAGAAAATCGTGGAACAGACCGCCCCCGCCACCACACGCCACAATCTCCCTAGGGAAACAACTATGTGAACATCTTCATTTTGGACTCACGGCTTCCAGAACCAGAGACTATATATATCTGTTCATTTAAACCACACAAATTGTTGTGCACTGTGACGGCAGCACCAGAAAACTAACACACTCTTCACTGTTATTTCTCCCTTGGTAAATATACTCTGCGAACGTTTTACTCACTAGTACTTTCAAAGCATAATGTCTAAGCTTTTCTTCTGGATTTGATCTGCTCTTTTTCACAGTAGTATGTGCTATTTTCTTTAGTATGTTAGCTGGAATAAGATGGATTTTGAACTAACTCTTCTTTCATTTCTCTAAAACAGTGCGATTAAGTTGTTCTAACTATCATATTTTTTTTAAAAAAGAATATATTCTGTAGGAGGAATGGATTTTTCCTTTGTTTCTTCCTTTTCATAATTTTTAATAATGGCATGACTTATTTATATTTGTGGAGATTCTTTTCAAGTTTTTTTTTTTTTATTTGATTCCTGTTTGTTAGTTGTTGTTTTTTTTTTTTTTCCTCAATGCTGAGGATTAAACACAAGCATCACTGAGCTACATCTCCTGTTCTTTTTTTTCTTTTTTCTTTTGAGACAGCATCTCTCTTAGTTGCCCAGCCTGTCCTTGAAATTGAGATCTGTCTGCTTCAGCCTCCCTAGTAGATAGGATTACAGGACTGTGCTGTTACTCTACATAGGTTTTGTGATATTGTCTTTGTGTTGTGTTATAGCTTATGTGACATTGTTTTAAATCAATAATTGTATTTCAAAATAGAAGAAATATTTAATCTTGGATGCTTAAAATGTCAAGGAAAAATGAACATTCTCCCTGGAGTGATATCTCATCAGTATAAAAAGTAAAACAAATTATTTTACTACATTCACTTTAACAAATATATAAAATTAAATTGATGCTCATATTACAGCTGGACGGAAATGACAACTGGATTTAAAGTGAAATTGTAATAAGGGTTTGAGATGGAATAAACAGAAGCAGTTAAAAAAGAGCATCTTTTAGTGATTTTAGAATGCACACAAATTCAAATTAATGGAAATTTGAAACGTTTCTTTACCTTGAGGTGCTTAAAACTAGCATGACAGTCAATTTCCACTTCCCTGTATCTTTCAGTTGTGTGGCTGCTAATGAGATCTGAGATGTTATAATCTTGCTAGTGCTTCAGTTTTCTGAACCTGTGGGTGTTATTTTTTTTTCCTGTTAAGCATATTTGCTGTTGAGATCAGCAATGAATGACAGCATCTACGATTTGCTTATTGGGTACAAAATTTTTATCCATTTTTTTACACCTCCCTAAGCCTCAGAGAGTTATCCTGCTGGAAGTTAAATATAAAGGGATTGATTTAGATCAAGCTTATATAAAAAGTGAACATGTTAGAAACTTGAATGTATTTTATCCTTTCAAGTGATTACAAATGTAAATTTTGATGTAAACCTTATTTGAGAAGTATACTTAAAAATGAACTCGAATTTTTAAGATTTTCCTAAAAAACTCAATGTCAAACAATGAAGCAAATTACTAAGAAGCAGGTATTAAAACACTTGATATAAAACATGTAAACTGCTTTCCACAAAAGCACAAATCAAAGAGCAATCTATAACTCATAAAAGTGAGGATCTTACAAGAAGCTTCATACAGAGACATTTATTGATTGAATGTGTGTCCCACTGAAAATACCAAAAGTCAACATTTCAACAGAATATTTCTCTCCTCTGACATGGATACTCAATTTCATTCTGAGACTCAATTTTTCAGATTGATATGATCTAATGAAACCTAGCTTTTTCACTCTTTCTAATAAAAACTATATCCATCCCATACATAGTGATATATTATGTTCAATATAAGATGTGAAAGGACAAAATGTACACTATCAAAAATTCAATGAACCCAATTGGTTTATGCAGCTGTTACAAACCAGTTTTACTGGAAATCTTCAGACCACATTGCATAGTGATGGTTTTTCTGGTGCATACTCTGTCTTTTGGTTTTATTACATTTTCCATTTTGGCTTCACTTTTTATACTCTTCACAAAGATATTTAGCTAAAGTTTCATGATTTTAATAGTAGGCATAAAAAAAGTTTTGAAAGAAGTTTCTGTCTCCCTGTTAATGTAATACTCGTAATTTTAAAGTCTACAGACATCTTTATTTTTTCACTGAAATATAAATAAGATATTTTATATTACTCAAGTAGTGAATATAAATTTTGCCTACTAGCAATGTGGATTTTCCTAGGCAGAATCATGCTTGCGTTTTCCAGGAAATCAATCTATTGTCTGACTGAGAGTAATTAAGATAAGAATATGCATTTTACCATTGTGGGCAAGGAATGGTTCACAACGCAGTCTTACCCCGAGTAACAGCTAGTTCCAGTACCTGAAGATATAGTAGCATCCCACAGAATAAGGACCAACTGGGCACCCTGTCGTACATCATGAGGGATCAAAGTAATATGCATCTGACAGAGAAATATCATGGCTGTGTTTTTATCCAAAGACAGCATGGCTTCTATCTACTTCTCCCTACTTTATTCTTTTTTATATTTCCTGCTTCCAAAACGTTTCATACATTAGTGAATTCTATCTTTTTTTTTGGTACAAGGAATCGAACTCACGACTTCGCACTTGCCAGTCAGGCACAATGCTGCTGAGCTATATCCCCAGCTCCTTCACAACTTTTCAAATCTGAATCTCGGCCAGGATTTGGAGGTTACTTAGATGGAAAATAAAATTCTAATTATTTAGACACATCAAACAATTTAATCTACAGAACCGTCCAATTAAAATCAGCAATCCATAAGATGCCAGGGGCCACCACACTAGTAAGTGTAAGAAACTCAAGGAATCAGCTTGAATAAAACTTCTTGTGCCTGAAAGTACTCTGCTTAGCAACTTTACGCTGCTCCTCCTGCAACCCTATTACCCCTCATGAATAGCATTTTCTCTGGGACCAGATTTTGATGCATTCCTACTCATTGCATGCTTTGGAAATGAAAGAGCTGAAAAATCATGATCACCTATGTGTGCAAATTCAGACTATGTAATACAAATTAAATGTTAAGAATGCTAGATGTTCCCTTGCCACCTGAAATACTACACTCATTTAAAATCTACCATCGTGCACATATTCATCTCATCATGGAATTCATATAGTACATGAGTATTTTAAGTGTAAGTCTCAACAATAGTGCAAAACCAAAATCTTCACAGAGTCTTTCATATCTTTCTTTCTCTCCACATGGCTGTCTGATATTTCCTACTCTTTCTTTAGCCTTTGTTCTCTGTGCTTTAATCATACAGTGTTCCTTTTCTCCCCAACATCTGTGGTCTGTCTGTGGTTGAGGAATTTTCTACTTCCTCTTTCTGCAGCCGTCCGTATGTCTCATTCCTGTACCTCACTGAGATCCTTACTTAAATGCGTCTTTCTCATTTAAACCTTTCTTGAAGTCCTGTTTAATGCTTCTATTCACCAATTCACATTCCTACCAGGACCACCACTTCCCTTCCTCTTCTAGTTCACTGCTTTCATTCTTTCCCATGTTATTAAAGGCTTTCTAATATGCTACTTATTAACTTAAAAATTTTCTGACAGTACCCAACAGAACTCATGTTGCTTGAGTTATACATACTGTCTAAAAATGTCCTTGTTACCTAACAAAATCAAGAACTATTTTCAATGAACAAAGATTCAAAATGAGTCCATATATGGACATTGAGTGCACCATAATAAATTAGAGTTTATATATCTGTTAAATAATTGGGCTTATCTAATTTTGTCTAAATTCACCCATTACAAGTAGACTTACTCAGAAAGATTGTTGCAAACAGCTGATGATTAAATAGTGCTACTTTTGGAAAGATGAAGGAACAATACAAGAATAGAGTTGAAATTTCTCTTGCTTCAAGGATAAGAACTTTCTAGTCTTACTATATGGAAATATCAAAAACGTTAAGATGCAAAATTGCCAGGATACAAGTTGAAATGTAGCATTGACACTATATTTGTACATCTTTATGGAGTACATGGATGGCACTTCACTACATTTGTGTAATCTGTAATCAAATCAGTTTAGAAAGTGTTTTTGTCACTTCAAATATTTGTCTATGTTGGTACTTCTGTCTTCTAGGCATTTTGAAACATTTCATGGACTGCAATCATCAATGAATATGTTTTCTTCTGGCCAAACCTTGACTGAGTGCTGTAGTCAATCTACTGTGTTAAAGAAGAAGCAGAAGTAGTTCTCCTTGTGTTTTGGGGAACTCTATCAGAACTCTATCTCCCCTGGCCCTCCCTCCCTAGTGAGTGTGACCACTGTTCCACTCCATTCTTCTATTAACTTAATTAGTTTCTACATCTGAATGAGAATACATGGTATCTGTCTTCCTGTGCTTGTCTTATTTATTAATCTTATGGCCTTAAGGAGCACCCACATGGCTGCAAATGGAAAGATTTCATTGATGAGTCAAACACTAGCCAATTGTATATGTATATACGTCCCCTTTTCTTTATCCATTTATCTACTAAAAAATGTGCATGTTAATTCCATCATTAAGCTCCTGTGAATAGTGCTGCAATAAAAATGGGAGTGTAAATATCTTTTTGGTACAGCAGTTTTATCTACTTTGGATATTTAACCCCGTAAGAGAGTTGCTGGCTTATACAGTAACTCCACTTTTCATTTATTAAGGCACTTGCATACTTTTCTCTTGTAATAGCTACACTAATTCTCATTCCTGTTGTCCAGTATGACTTTCATTTTGTCCAGATCCTCACTAATATTTCTTGATTTTGATTTCTTTTGTTTGATGGTAGCTATTCTAGTGTGAGGTGATATGTAGTTGTGGCTTTGATTTACATTCCACTGATGCTTAGTGAGATTGAGCATACTTGTCATATACTTGTTGTCCATGAGAAAGTTTGTATGCCTTCTTCGAGAAGTGTCAGTTCATATTCTTTTCCCAGTACTTGGTGTTGAAGGCAGAACCTTGACACTGAGCTATACCTCCTTTTTCCTCACGAAGTTTCTCACCAAGTTGCTGAATTGCCTGGGCTAGGCTTAAACTTGTGATCTTGCTGCCTCAGTCACCCAAAGTATATTTAGCTCCTTAGTTTATTGTCAAATTAGACTGCTTGCTTTTTTAATGTTCAGATTTTAGAGTTGCCTATATATTCTGCATATCAGTGCCTTGTCAGGTGAATACTTTGCAAAGGTAGCTGGACTAGCAGCATTGTGGAATGGTCTTTTGAAGATACAGTTACAGCACCAGCTAATTAACACCTTGCAGCGCTGGGGCAATGTTCACCGGAATGTTGTATATTCTCTGAATGTATGTTTTCTTTCTTTGTATTCCAACATGATGAAACATAACATTTGTAATGTCAATATTTAAGTATTGCTAACTGTATATTAAAATAGTACAAGACAGGGCTTTCTTGGGTCCTATAGGATGACACAGGTGGCACTTAAGTCTGTGGTCCTAATAACAATGTAGTGTTTCTGAAACTCAAATGATCTTTCTCCAGATCCCATGAGGTAAATGCAGGTGGTACTGGTGCTTACAGCACTGATGGCCATGTTTATGTTGTTGTGGGAGCTCAAATGATACCCCCTAGGCCCTCTAGGTACCAAGGATAAGCACAAATTATGCTATGGTATTTGGTACTAATGTCTGCAGCTTAGAATCATTAGAAAATGGAGTCTAGTCTTACTTATGCTCCTACAGGTGTATGGCATAGGAGAGACCTTCTGTGGACCCTGAAGATTGCACGAGGTTGTGCTGGTGGGAAGAGAAGCTGTGAGACTTAATTTGGGGCTACTATTTTCCAGTAGAAAAGCACAAGTGTATCAAGACTATGAAACATTAGCTAAATTCCCAAGGATGTAGAAAGAAGAGTTTACCTTCTCTATATCCTACAGGGAAAACATGAGTGGGACTTCAGCTTGTGCTGTGACAGCTGCTCTTCCTAAGGAAGCAGGCCCCTGAGGAAACTGTCTTTTGGCCAGTGCAGTTTGCACGTAACTTCCAATGGCATCAGAAAGCCAATATGCTTCTATCAGTGACTGTATCAGTTTCAAATCTCAAGGTTGGAATCACTCCAAAATCAGTTTTGTCATTGGAAAAGAGGAGTCATTCTTAGATCAGGCAACTCTGCAAACTGGATTTCGAGTTTGCAACCATTGTGGAATTCTTTTGCTGATTGGTTGCTATCATTGGATTGCTGACGTTTTTCTTTGTCGTATGCAAGAAGGACTCCTCTGCACTGAATGAAGAGTTACATGCAATTGACAATGGACAGCCATCTTGGCTTCCTCTAAACCAATACATCATAATTTTAATAGAATATTATGTACTCTGATAAATCTTGTGATTTAATACCAGAAGTGTGCATAGGATGTATATTGAATGTGATATTTATTTAAATATTAGATTATTTTTGTCTATACTAAAGGTAATTGTAATGGTTGATACACTGTGTGAACTTGAGAAGTTTCAAAGTTTAACTAAGAGACTTAGCAGGGGGGCAGGGCCCTCACTTTGTAAATATCCCCATCCTGTGCAAGAGGAGGGCAGAGAGATCTTTGGGCAGATAGCTGGCATGCAATATAAAGGAGGAAAGTTTTCTCCCTCCCCCCACTTTCTGTGCTCTTGTGCTTTTGCTGTCTTCTGTCACCTTGAATTGTTCCACCTCCGCTACGCTACCTTGCCTTGAAAGCAGATTATGGACTGAAACCTCCACAAACTGTGAGCTAAATAAAACTTTCCTTCTTTA
Organism: Chinchilla lanigera; assembly: GCF_000276665.1. Taxonomy (NCBI): domain Eukaryota; kingdom Metazoa; phylum Chordata; class Mammalia; order Rodentia; family Chinchillidae; genus Chinchilla; species Chinchilla lanigera. The sequence goes on along the minus strand of NW_004955427.1, from coordinate 4,598,313 downwards.
ATTTTGGGTTTTGGGTATTTTGTCTCAGCAATGAGAGAAAAGTAATCAACACACTGATTAAGAAAATATTGACTGTATAATGTACTGATATATAGTTTGGTAGCTGTTCATTTGTAGGTTATGTAAATCAACTTATGAAGAAAATCATAATAAGAACATTAATGTACAATAGTGATATAAGCACAATAGCAGGAAATCTATCCTTTCCTGTATGAGAATAAAATTCTGAAATTTTATAATTATTTCTATTTTACATGAATCACTATTACAAAGATGAAGAAATTTGAAGTTTAAGAGATGAAGTTACTTGTTCTAATTCATATATTTAAGCAAATACAAATGCCAAAAAATGAACTTTGGATGACCTCAGTAAATAATCACTTCTAGATAATTCATAATTATGTTACAAAGGTAGTACTGGTAAAAACTAGATTCAAAAGAATTCTAGATTTACACTTACAAAATATGGAAAAAATGCAATAATTGTTGAATAAATGAAGGAAATAATTTATTTAAAATATAGGCCATATAACTCATGTTCTTTTAATAGTTTTGTATCTATAAACATTTTAACATGATTTCACCAGTATATATCTCTACTCAAAGTAAATAAAATGTAGATGCTGCATTCTTCATATCAGTTGATAGCAAATACGCTCCATGAAATGTCTTTTGGCCAAGTGGTACTAACCTTAGAAAGTATTTTATCAACAGTGCAGGCATCTACATTACTACCTCTTCATATCTCTGACTTTTTCAAGGAAATATTCCAAATCATTGCCAGTATTTCTTTTCAGAATAATTGATTACATTTGTGTGTTAATTTCTGCATTGTAATTGGAGGAGAATGTCCCTCATTATAACCAGAACTAATGCAAATCTTCAAAAGTGGATTTTAAGCTGGATAAAGAATTTCTTGTCACTCCTACGGCCCCATGTAATTGTTAAGGTCAGTGTACATACTCGTTATTAAACATTGTTTCCGTTCATCCGTGTGATAAGTAATAATGAATAAACGAGTGTATTTCAACTGATGTGCCACATCACTCTGCACAATTTTATATTTTTTCTCTGAAAAAAACATTTATAACCTGGTTCTAAGGGACAAATTCATCTTTATGCTTCTGTATAGAAGCATTACTTCTCCAACAGAATCATCATCCTCCCTTCGCACTGCCTTTTGGAGCTATACACACTCCTGTTATAATCATTTTGTTGAATGATCAAAGTTTGGCTACTTATGCATCCCTGGCATATAACACAGTATTAAGTTGTACTATTTTTCCATAGTTTTAAGTTCATATTCAATTCTTAAAATTATATACATGGTAATTCTTTCAGAAATTTATATTTCAGGAAAACTATGGCATTAAACTTTGAGGAGCTGTTACTGATGATATGTTTTTACTTTATCACAGTTCAATTTTTTGTAATTGGATTTTGGAAACAACAAATACTAGCAAAGGAGAAAATAGTTTTATTTTTAATATCGTTTTTCATGCCTCTGTGGACAAAACAATAAGAGTGAATCATAGTTTACAACAATATTTTCAGTAGGAAAAGATAACTTTATTTATTTATAATGACTTGTAGCAATGCAACTGAATGAGATTTATTAGAGTTCATTGCCACATTTCTCTGACAATATTTATATTAATTTTGAAAGTAAAGTGGCAATTTTGGCAGAAGAAAATACTTGTGTGATATATTAACACCTCTTTTATTAATTTTTTTTTTTTTGGTACTGGGAATCAAACTCAGGACCTTGTGCTTGCCAGGCAGGTGCTTATGCCGCTGAGCTATATCCCAGGCCCTTAATCCCTTTTTCAGTTATATAAAGTTTAAAGGACACAGTGAGTATATCAGAAGGATAGAAAGCTTAAATGTACAAATAAAAAATAGAAGCATTATTTTCCCGATGTAAGTGAAGGCTGACATACATGCTGCTTCTGAGAAGATGTTGATAATCTGAATTCAACTTATTCTATTAGAACAGAATTCAGTAACTATTTAGGTTATCATACATCAAGAAGAATTGATTAATTTAGCCAATTTATTTCACATTTGCATTAAGTTACATTTCTATCTCAAACAATTTATTCTTCATAATAGAAAGCTCAAACATTAGTAAGGCCTATTTTTTGTGTTTAACTTGCTGAAATCCGAGTAAAAGCAGATTCAAAACTAAGTACCGGCCCACTCTATTTCAACAATTTGAAAAACAAAGATTTAAAAATGTGTGCCAACCAAATAGGTATTAAAGTGTTTATGAGGTTAAACTAAATATAAGTGTTTATAAGGTTAAACTAAAAATAATGTATGATAAGCAGGTAAATTATTAAAGTTTAAATAACTGCATTTCTTTTAAAGTCAGAACCTTAAAAATGTTGATAATTATATATGCCTAAGTCTTGCAAACCATAGGTGATAGATTTTTTATTCTTCCAGTGTCTTAATGTCTACGGTGGAAGTCTCATTTCCATGACATAATTAGTAACTCAGGTACTTATCTAATTTAGTGATTACCTAAAATGTTGTAAATGATTTTTGAGTGCACAAGGTTTACCACAATATTTTATTTAAACAACTAAAAAGAAAGTTGCCAAATAAAATTTTGATGAAAAATTGATAAATAGTTTAAAAATTCAGGCAACTTAGATATAAAATGAGGGTTATAGTTTAACAAAAGTGAGTATGTTGAAATGAAACAAGAATAAATGAATAGGAATTACAATTGCTGAAATGATAGGTAAAGCACATCAGAGTAAGAACTTGCAAATGATTAAATATTAGTTAATTTTTATGGATATTGGAGTGTGAAGGTACAAGAGAAATTTTTTAGAAAATTTCTTGAAGCACAGTGTTATAGAATATGTGAAGATACATTTCTCAAGAGTATAATGGCTGAACATCTTCCAGAACTGGTGGAGATCAAAAATCCTCAGATTCAAAAGCATTAAAGCTTTCAGGAGAGTAAGGTTTTACATACCTCACAGTAATAGTATAACCCCCGCCCAAAAAAACACCAAGAGAATTTGAACTCAGTTAAAAGACAGAAATGAAAAAGCAGCACTTGCAAGGAAAGGAAAAAAATTAATATCAAAAATAAAATTAAGGAGATATAGTACTTGCGGCAGTCAGGGTGGAGTTTGACCCGGATTGGCTTTGGGGTCCACCCCGGACATCACTGAAACACTTCCGGGTGTGTGAGAGCAGGTCATGGAGGTGTGGCCGAGAGATTTCTGTCTGGCACCTCACCCCTTCTGCTCTTGCACTCTTCCACTGCTCTGCTTTCCAGCCTGGTGAAATGTGCAAGAGAAAGAGGAAGAGAGAGGCTCATAATCCTTTCACATCCCTGGGACTTGTGAGGTTCAAATTTGACCTGACTCTCCCAGCCTGCAACCTACTTGTCAGTAGAGGCAGTCCTCTCAGCAGAAAACTCAACTCAGCACCACCGCTGTCAGGGCAAGCAGGAGCTGGTAAAGAAGAGAAGATAAGGCAAGGAATTTTGCAGGACTGGGAACATCTGGGGACATCTGGAGAGAGCTGAAAATTTACACCACACACTTCGAGGCCTTTGTCCTCTGAGGTGCAAGGCAGCCAGAGAACTTTGTCCACACATGTTTATTAAAATCTTCCCGACTGGGGGCTGGGGATTTAGCTCAGCGGCAAAAGCGCCTGCCTGGCAAGCGCAAGGTCGTGAGTTCGGTTCCCGGTACCGGAGAAAAACCAAAAAAAAAAAAACCCAAATAAAATCTTCCCGACTGATGTCACCTGCCTTCTTTCCATCCCTATGAAAGAGGTACACTTGTTCTTTTTTTCCCTAGAGATGGTCTTTTTGTTTTCTGTCTGCCTGTACCTAGGCACAGTAAATTCCATGCCATGTTGCCTTTACACAAGCTGATGCCCTCTGCTAGCCTTCCCGCCCCCCTGCACCATATGTTACAGGTCCCAAGACATCGTGCTGGACGCCACCGTGTAAAATTTGCACCTCTGTCCAGTAACACCAAGCAGGGGACAAAGCTTGAATATATGAGCTTTGAGATGCTCAACACCCAAACTACAGCACCACTTAAAAGATAAAACTTTTAAGGAAAACAAATTAATTGCACGGGCTTAGAAAGAATTCTATCTCCTATAAAATAAAATAGGAGTGTATGAGGAAAGAAGAATGAAAAGAGACACTCATGATGAAATACTCATAAAAAAGAGTACAGTGGGCTATATTACGATGCATGACTTTAAATCAAAATAATTTTTTTTTTCCCCCCCCTCCGGTACCAGGAACTGAACTCACTACCTTGCACTTGCCAGGCAGGCGCTTTGCTGCTGAGCTAAATCCCCAGCCCCTTAAATTAAAATAATTTTAAGTATAAAAAGTAGATACTTGTGGAAGAAAAATACATCAGACGGCCTTATGCTATATCAAGTAATATGCCAGAAGTCTTATACTCTCAAAAGATACGTAGCAAAAACTAACAGAAATGCAATGCAAAATAGGCAAATACACCTTCTCCCAAAGCCGCTTTTCCCTATCTGTCAGCGGTAGTTCAAACAGAAAAATTATTAAATTATAGAAAATATAAACATCAATATCCTTGTAATGGACAAATTAGAGCATCACATCCAATGCTGAAGACATGTACATTTTTATTAAACACACATGAAAAATTTTTAAATTCTCCCTTTATGAGGCTGTGAGAGGATGCTCAAAAATGCCAATAAATCCACATCAGAGATGACATTCTCTGATCCCAAAGCAATCATCAAGAGATTGCATTTAAAACTCTTTTCATTTGGAAATATCAAAATATGTGTCTATCCAGCTAATTGCTAGTGGCAATCACAATTGAAGTATAATAAGTGAACAGAATCAATAAAAAGTGAAAGAATTATACATAAATATAGAGAAAATCAAATTAAAGCCAATGGACAACAGATACATTACATTTATAAATTTAAAAAGGAAAAATAAAAAAAGGTAGCAACTAGGTCAAATTTTAAAAGATTTACACATTTTTGTGGTAATTATATATCTGTAAAATATTATCACAGGTATTGTACCAGTTTCTTAAAATTCATACATAAGCATTACTGTCATCACATTACTGTTAGAGTGTATACATGTGAACATTACAGTGCCTGAGAGAGGCCAAAATGGTACCAGATCTTAAAGCTTTGACATCTCTACTCCCTTTCCCATTGCACTTCCTCCTTGGCGACTGACATTTAGAAGTAAGTGTACATAGCTACTGTAAGCAGCCCATTAAAAATATTATCAACTCTCCAAACAGATCTAATAGAATAACAGTTTTAGATATTTTTGCAAGCAGACAGAGACTGACCTGGACCATTTTTGCCCCATATTTTTTTTTTCTTTTTTGAGACAATGTATTTATAAATCATGACATTCCCTATGGTGCATCACATGGGGGAATTTGTGGTCCGCTTGCCTCAGCCTTGCAGAATGCTGGGATTACAGGCTGAGACTGGCATCCAGCTTCCATGCTTATTAAGATCATTCCCCTTTTCCTCCCTTCTCTCGGGTGGCTTCTAGCTATGAAGATTTCATACAAAATAAGACTCAAGGGGAGAAAATGAAATGGAACCAATATACATATTGCATCTAACAGCTCTTGCAATTTTTGTCGTTTTATTAGCTTTGTGATTAATACAGATATCCAACAACACCATGCAATTAAATACATTACACAGCTGATATTTCCTTGGAATAAATTGGAGAAAGAAATTTTAAAACTTGAGGAAACCAATTCTGCTTGATTTGATTTCTATGTCCTCTAGCTCCTTAAATACAATTCTAGAATGATCCAAAATAACAAACAGGGGCTGGGGATTTAGCTCAGCGGCAAAAGCGCCTGCCTGGCATGCACAAGGTCGTGAGTTCAGTTCCCGGTACCAGAGAAAAACAAAAACAAAATAACAATTTTATTCACCTTTCAAGAAAAAAACCACATCTATACAGATATGGATACATACATATTTATGTATAATATGAAATATATATATATATATCTCACTATGAATTTTCCAGAATGGAGTCCCACATGAAGAGCTTGGGAATTAACATTTTTTTATTAACACATATCTTTAATGGAAGAGAGCGAAAGCAGGGCCAATTATGGGGAAAAAATTGAATGAGGACGTGGAACTGCCAAAGTCCCAGCTATATCTGGAGGAGGCAGCTGAGGAGAGCAGCACCGTGGAGAGCGTCCTTGGTGGGAGGAAGTAGGACCCCTTCCTAGTCACCTTGGGCAGGCTGCAGAAAGGATAGAAACTAAGCAGAAGAGGATCTCTGGAGGAAGCTGACAGAGCCTCTCATTAAGAAGTTGAAATACAGACAATCAAGGGTTATAAGTTTGTAATATACCATTAATGGAATTAGTACTTATGAAAAGAATATGCTACTCATGTTTCCAAAGATGTTAGAACACATGGGGGTTTCCAATTGTCAGGTCAACAGAGGTGTGAGGCAACACCTAGAGACCAAGGCTGTGGAAAAAATCAGATTGTATTTCTTTACTTACAGGTAGGCTGTCATCAGAGTGATATCAGCAGCTTTCTGGGGAGGAAACTGAGTATATATAGCATTTTGGGGGTGGGGTCAGAATTTCAAAGAGTCTCAAGGAATCTGGATGGGATGCTTGGAGTCAAAAACTTCAGAGACTATCAGCCCAGGTGTACAGATGGAAGTGGTGTCAAGAGGACTTCAGGTCTGATCCTGCATGTCTTTATTGCCCGTACTTTTTGTTTACCGTGGTAACTTATTGTTTCCCACTATTTATAGGAGGAGACGGGAGTGTCTCACTTCTCTCTGAGGTCGCTCTCAGGTCAGACCTGCGACTAACACATCCCTGGAGTAAGGACTTCTTCCATTAAGACCCTGATGAACGAGCCACTATAAGTTAGTACTTTATTATTAGCTGAAACTGTTAACTAAAATAAACTTTTAGTAGACTAAGCAGAATGAATTGCAATCTCCTTTACCCCTATCTAGGTAGAGCTGAGGAAAGAGACTCAAAACAGGCTTTTTTCCTTTCTTATTTCTAACAAAAAACAAAATAGAATCTGCATGTTATTGTGTACCCTTGAGGAATTCAGGAATGAGCAAATTCATCAGAAAAAGCAAACCAATCCCAGGATTTACTGCAGAGCTCACTTGAGATGTTTTTCGTTGGCTACATTGGCAGACATCATAAACCTAGACCCAAGTTCATCAAATGCTCCTATGCTGTGTACCCTTTACTCCTCGTAGAGCTCCAGTTACTGAACACAAAGTCCCTAAATGCAGCACTCAGGCTGGACTCCATAAGTTTATTTCCAAAAATCCAAAAGGGAAGAATGAGTAAGGAAAACTAATAGAGAAAAGAAACATGCCCATACCGTGCTTATCGAAGCTTTGATTCATTTTTTGGAGCTGTGATCATTCATTCCGTTGAGAGGTCAATGATCATGACTGTGGTGTCTTAAATTATCCCGGCACTTGGCCAATATTGATTTGCACTTTCAATCAGTAGGATGGGAGGGACTGAAAGAGGGTAAATGTTTCCTGTCTTTAGATTCCTATCCAGATTGCATGCAGTTGTACAGAATATATTTTTCTTACAGATACTTCCATAGATTACAACAGGATACAGTTTCTTTACATTTCCATTCTTCCATAAGTGCTCTGCTGTTATTTCACAATTGCTAAGCCTTCCAACTGTAGGCACAGCTCCACTTTTCAGGACACTATACCTCCGCAAGTCAGCCACTTACATATTCTGAATGAATTATAAAGGTTAAAGATAGCTTTGTCTTTTTCTCCTTTCTGCGGAGGGAACAGAAAGTGAAATAGGTTGAATTATGAACCCTCTCAGTTAATTTCTTTTCCTTCTTTAACAGTGGTCTGTGAAGAACTTCCAGAGCCTCTGACAATCTCTGAAAGAAGTTAAATTGTGTGTCAAAGCAGTACCTGCCAGAAGAACCTCTGAAAGGTAGAGTTCGTCATGTACAGATGCTTTATAGCAGTTGGCTCTTAGAAGGTTCCTCTCAGTCCTGAGCCCACAGTACAATAAAAGACTATGGCTACTGGACAAGAACACTGTGTTTGGTTTTGTTACAGGCCAATAGCATTTTGAAACACAAAAATTGAATCCTACCCTGTTTGTCTATTCCCTTCTAAATTATTAATGTGACCAAGCAAGATTTTACATTTTATATTTTCAAAGGACCCACACAATAGGAAGATATTTGGAAGCTGGAATGATGTGGTGTGTGTGTGTGTGTGTGTGTGTGTGTGTGTGTGTGCATGCATGCTGTCTTTCAGTTGACAGTCAGGTGAAGACAAAGCGCGGTTTTCCATGAGGAGTATAAATTTTGTACTTGGAAGATTTGAATTTGTGTGTGTGAAAATATGTTCAGAGGTCTGTTAGTTCTATTAGGTTAGGAACCAGAAACAGCTTCCTTGCTATAGTTGAGGACAGAGTAGCAGTTTCCAGGAGTGACATAAGGGAGTAGAGACAGCACACTACTGACATAGACTCTATGATACTGGCTCCAGCAAATCTAGAAAACCTTTAAGAGTGTTAAATAACATTAATTAACAATTAATGATCTGGTAGCAAACTCCATAGTCACCACTAGAGGAACGGCCCTAAGGGATACAAGACATCTGAGAAGGTGAGCTCTGGAAAGAAAAAGGAAATTTAGAAGAGAATGGATGAAATTTACCTATAAGAGACACCACTTTCCATTTGCAAGGCTCTTAAGCTATGCCATTGCTTCAGGCAGCATAAGGAGAAAATTGAAAGTCTTAGGAGAATGGATGTTTGCTTATTCTTTTGAACAGTAGCCCCTAAATGCATGTTAGATCAGAGAAAAAAATGATAAATATATCTGTGATAAGTTGAATACAATTTCGTCCCTTACTACCTCACCTTCTCCTTGGAATTTAATTGAAAATTGATTGTAGGAACACTGTGATTGTTTTTGTTGCCAAAAATATGTAGGCTGAGGGTCTTTGCAACATAGGCATAATTCTAAGAAAGGCTAAGTGAATGAATTTATATTATCAGAAACTGGAATTCTGGGGCTGGGGATTTAGCTCAGCGGCAAAAGCGCCTGCCTGGCAAGCGCAAGGTCGTGAGTTCGGTTCCCGGTACCGGAGAAAAACCAAAAAAAAAGAAAAAAAAAAAAAAGAAACTGGAATTCTTCTAGATAGACATGTGTTTCCTTCTTTCTAGGAACTCATATTAAAGGTGACATAATATAAGTTGAAAACCACAGGGGTACAGACAGAAGACTTCTGTCTTCTTTAGTTTAACATCTCGTATCTTCGTTTTCTGAGCTTGGATACATCATTCAAATTGTGTTTTCATTTTGGTTTATTTTTTTAATTGAGTGTTAAATTTAATTTAATTTAATTTTTAATTGAGTGTGACAATATTTATGACATTTAAGTAATGTTAAGGTGACTCTACGTAACTAGAACTAACAGCATTCTCTATAGTGTATATTATTTGTGCCTTGGAAGGTGAGAACATCATATAAGTAATATATATTTGACAAGCATTAATATAAGCAAAAGTTAAAGATTACATATTAATATAAGATTACATATTAATATAAGATTACATTAATATAAGCAAAAGTTAAAGATAAGACATATCTCTAAATCTTACATAAATAAAAATTATATAAAATTTCTTACATTAATTTTGTCAGTTCTTAGTCATCAGAGGCAGTAAATGCTGAGAGTTTTTCTACTAAGGATGAGTGGCCATAGAAGCCAGTGAGAGTTTTTCTACTAAGTATGAGTGGTCATAGAAGCCAGTGTGGTGGAAATACCGCTATAGAGTACAGTAATTCTCAGATCACAAGCTAGCACTGAACCTGCCTGTCCCAGTTTCTTAGTTTTTCTACAAAATTAACAAGAACAGAAAGGTGTTCTGTGGTCCCTGCTGCTGTTTTCATTGGTTCCAAACCCATTTCTGGCCTGGTCTGCCTTCACGAGAAAGCCTAATTGCCTGAACTCTAGCTGCCAGGCAGAATGAGGAAATGAGTATATAATATACTCTGTATCTAAAACAAGTAATGGGCTCTGTCACCAACCAGGACTCCAGAAATACACGGAACATATGAGTGAGGGGACTTCAACCACAACAGGCAAAAATAAAAAGGAAAGGCTGGGGATTTAGCTCAGGGGCACAGCACCTGCCTGGCAAGCGCAAGGTCATGAGTTTGATTGCCGGTACTGGAAGAAAAACAAAACAGACAAACAAACAAACAAACAAAACAAAAATAAAAGGGGAAGCAAGTTTATCGAATCAGAGTAGGTAGCATTTCCTTTTTTAAAAGACATATCTTTTGTTTATGTTGGGAAACTTCAAACTTGTTTTCTGTATGTTAACTAAAATATATAATTATTGAAGAATTTTAATCAGCCTAATATTCTATAAAATACTGGTAGCTGTTCCTCTTATCTAAGTGTATTTTGGTATCCATTAGCCAACCCCTGTTCCCTTTCTCCCTAGCATCTAGTGATTGTTATTCTGCCCTCTACTTCTCTAAAATCAACATTTTAACTTTCAGGTATGAGTAACCAAGTCTAGTACTTCATTTTTTGTATACTTCTTTTTATGATATGAATTTCATTAGTGAATTAGTATAATTTATGATAGTGATCTGTATTAAAATATTATTTTTGTTTCACTATATAATTATTAGTTACAGAATGTGTCAAGTTCATATAATTATTTAAGATTTATTTTACATGCACCTTTGCTATTAGTAACTCTTGAGAATGACTGACTTCAATTAATTTCACAGAATGATAATTGAGTAATTTGCATCTCAATGTAGCAGTGCTAGTATTTTGCAGCCTCATTGACTTTCTCTCATTTATTATTTCTCTCTGTTAGTGTTTTTAGCAATTGCCAAAATACATATCTGTAGATCCATTCTGATACAGTAGACCCTGGGGTGTTTCTGATAGTTATTTGGGCATTTTTAGTAACTTGACAAACAGTAGGTAATATTGCTTGGCATCTATTTGTGGATATCTGCAATTGAGAAAAAATATTTATGTGCTGAGGTCTAGAATGGAAATATATTCTTCACTGAGAAATAAAACCACAAATTCTGCTTTCTATATAGAATCATTAAGTTCCTCTCACTTTTTTTTTCTTTTTGGTTTTTTTTCCGGTACTGGGAATCAAACTCACAACCTTGTACTTGCCAGGCAGGTGCTTTGCTACTGAGCTAAATCCCCAGCCCCAGTTCCTCTCACTTTAACATGAAATTCAGTTTATAATTTATATTATTGAAATTGCTTAGATTTCTTAAAACATGCTTTTACTTAAAGTCAGGTATCAGATTTGTGTATGAAATTACATAAAATATAAATTTTATTTTTTATTTTTTTTGGTTTTTCTCCGGTACCAGGAACCGAACTCATGACCTTGCGCTTGCCAGGCAGGCGCTTTTGCCACTGAGCTAAATCCCCAGCTCCCGTATAAATTTTAATAAAAACAGATCAACCCATTTTTGAAAGTTATGTGGGTCTTGCAATTTAATTACATACTAAGTTGTTTTTCTTCTTCACCTTCTCTTATACCATTGGTATAATTTTTAAACTCTACACCAATTTGGGATACTATAAGCTGGTGAAATTTCAAAGATTCCACTAAATATTTTCCTTTTGAACTGTATGAGTTTCTTTATACAAATGTCTCTTTTCATTGCCTTTCATAGAAAGTCATGAAACTGAAATAATGAATTATTAATAGGACTGAATAGATTGAATCAAGTATAACATCAATTTATTCTGTTTAGCAATGTTCTTTACCCATGTTTTTCTTTATTGTTTTTAAAACTCTTCAACATATCCTTTGAAAAGGTGATTTTCACAGGTTCTTCAGAGTTGAAACTGAATTCTTATCTTACACATCCCTGAGTCTCTGAAGTTACTGACAGTATGTTAGAAACGCCACCAAGAAAGAACTTATCTGAAAAGTCTGGCATTTCCACTTTAGTGACCAGCCTTCCTCCAAAGTATTAGTGGGGACACCCAGGTTTGTGAGGCCTGCTTATCAGATGATAAGATAAAACAAAATAGCAACTTAGTGCATATAACTAGTGAACTGACAGAAATAGCAGAGACTTTAAAGTACGTTCATTTATTTTTCAACATTTTAATATTTCAAATCAATGTGTACTCAGTGTATTTTAGTATATTCTTAAGTAATCAGTGCATTTTATACCAAGGAGTGGCCTGGAGAAGAGTAACCATTTACAATTTGAGAGTTTATGATAATTACTGTATATTGGTTTATTCTCAAATGCCTAAAACAGTGTACTATATAATAAATTTTTAGTCTCTTTAACATTTTAAAGCTGCTAGGAGAGCTCCTGGGTTCAAGTAAAAAGAAAAAAATCTTTAATCAGTTTCATTTGTTGTGCAGTTCCTGCCTTGCTGTAAGATAAATATTTTACACTTGGAAGCAATATTCTATTTCCAACAGATGGACAAGCTTTCCTTTGTTACCACAACAGAAAACATATCTTTGTCAACAGGACCAACAAAAAAAACAATAGATAGGGGCATTACAATTCTGGCAGCAAACATGGAACCTTTATTAGAGGAAGGGAAAATAAACATTATGTAAAGGCAGATATACAGATTCATGATCAGATTTGAATTTGATAGTGCTAAGAAGTTAACTATCCAGCAATTTAGGTTGCACTATATGCCATTCTGTTTTTCCTTTCTCCAGTTCAGCCTAGTTTCAGAGAGCACACAGCTGGAAAGAAAATAAAAATTCGTGACTGTGGAGTTAATGTTCAACAGATGTGAAGGTTACAGTTGTTTCACTGATCTTCCAAAGAGAGAGTGGAAAAAAATTTGAAACAATTCTACACAAAACAAGACCTCTGGCTGAATCTATCCAAAAACAATTAAAGAGGTTAAATTTATGAAAGTCACTAACAGAGTAAAACTCATTGAACCACATAGTTGAAACTCAATAAATGTCCCACTTTTGTTCATTCTCTGATTTTTTATCTGTATTATTTATCTTTCCATTTACTTGGCTTTTCTTTCTGTATTTTTAAACTATCCTTTACTACATATATATCTGAATTCCTACAAATAGTGGACTTTCAGACTACCTTATTAGCCCTCTTTTATACGGACATTAACATTATTGCTAAATAAAATCTTACTGAATTATGTTTCTTTTTTAACTTAGTGATTGAAACATGTAGACTGTGATTGTCTTACCCAACCACTTTCCTCTTGGTTTGCACACAAACGTGCACTGTCTCTACTCCTGAAAACAGCTTGTGTCTTCCCATCTGCTGCATAGTCACGTAGACCCAAACCTCATGCCATACAGGTATGAACTCAGGCAAACACAAATTTAACATAAATGTATGACATTGGGAGTGGGACCGAGAACGAGTCACACAATATGTCATACCATTGTGATGCCACCCAGTTCTCTTTATAATTTATAATAAATTTCTCCTAGAAAGTCTTCATTTTCACTTTATGTGTCTGAAGGCACATAGTTCATGATAAGAAATTCTGCTCTTCAGACTAGCTGATATAACATAGGTAGACAGTGTACATCTCCCAGGGCCCAGTATCACATCACAGGTGTTTTCTTCCAGTGCTATCTATTTTCTGTACTAATGACAAGGCCTTGTTCCAAAACAATTAATCTCCACATTAAGCTATTTTATTGGGGTTTTCCAGTTCTTCAATGACTGCCCATTTTGTATATTGCCACAGTTTTGGTATCCACTCATGTGTTATTTGACACATGTCACTTTCCTGTCTTAATTAATGGGAGTGCCGCTGCCATGAACATGTAAATGCAGATAAAAAAGATCCATGAACCAAAAAATTTGGTTTTTGGGAAGATAAACCTGATTTGATAAACCCTTAGCCAAACTTATGAAAAGAAGAGCACATGGAGAGAATATCCATGCAAATAAAATGAAAAGTAAAAAGTTACAACAAATACGACTGAAATTCAGTATGATTGCAAAGTGTTTAAAAAATTTATATTCAAATACATTGGGAAAATCAGAAAGATGAGTACATTCCTAGACACAAACCACTCACAAAAATGAAATCAAGAAGTTATGAACTCCCTGTAGACTATTATAAAGAATTTAATTGACACAGTAATAAAAAGCTCTACCAACAAAGAAAAGCTCAGCACCTGATGAATTTCCCACTTAATTTTACCAGAAATTAAGGAAGAACTAATGCCAACACTCCTCAAAATTTTCCATATAATGTAAAGAGAGGTTAGGCTTCCAAATTATTTTATGGATCCACCTTTACCCTGACACCAAAACCATAAAAGATTCAACAGTGAAATAAACCTACAGGCCAATATCCTAGATGCAAAAATTCTATATGAAAAAATCCTCAATATGATACTTGCAAACAGATTTCAACAACGCATTAAAAAAGATCATTCACCATAACCAATTTAGCTTCACACCAGAGATGCAAAGATGTTATGTTAAATCTAAATGCCCCACTGTTATGGCTTGTATCTAGGTGTCCCTGCCCAAAGCCGATGTGCTCATGCTGGTGGGCTATTTGGAGGTGGCTTGATCTAGGGTATGTGATAATGAGAGTAAGAGTTTCTCACGACTGAATGGGTTTAGCATAGTTCTGGAGGTGGAAAGTGGAAGCTCCAAGCTGGGTGTGGATGGTACCAATCAGTAGGTTTGGTAGTTTACATCAAATATAAAGAGAGAAAAGGCAGCTTGTTGCAGCTGCTTGCTGTTTGCTGCCTTCTGCCTGCTATACCATGACCTCTTTTCCTCTGTGATGCTCTTCTGCCTTGGATCCAGCTGACTATGGATGGAAACATGTAGAGATTGTGAGCTCAAATAAACCTTTCCTCCAGTAACTCACACAGGTTGTGTATTTTGTTTCAGCAATGATAAAAGTAACTAAGACACCTACAAAACCTCATTTGCTTATAGGTGAGGCATACTACTAAAAATGGTCCATATATTTTCTGCAATCTCTATTAAAATATTAAAAATCTTCTTCGATGACCAAGAGAAAACAACCCTAACACTCAGATGGAATCAGAAAATACCCAGAATAGACAAAGAAATCTTGAGCAAAAAGGAAAAAAGAGGGGCTGGGGACCTAGCTCAGCGGCAAAAGCACCTGCCTGGCAAGTGCAAGGTCGTGAGTTCGGTTCCCGGTACCGGAGAAAAACCAAAAAAAAGGAAAAAAGATAGAGGCATCACAAAACTGAATTTTACAAAAATCCTTTTAAATGTCTACGGTCTAAATATAAACAATTAAAGGCCAATCAGTTTTGGAGTTGAGTATGGATGTACACACCCAGAATTCCAGCACAATGGGAGGTCATGGAGGGGGGATGGTCACAAATTCCAGCCTGAACTAGGCAGCTTAGCAAGAACCTGTCTCAAAATAAAAAAATAAAAAAGACTGGGGATATAGCGCAGTGCAAAGACCCTGGATTCAATCTTCAGTACTGCAAGAAAAGGGTAAGTGCCATGGAAATCAAGACCCAATTATATATTATCTTGAAGAAATTTATTTTTTATTGGTATACATTTACAGTACATACTAGCTTGCATACACTTTTGGTATGCATACATTTTAAATACTAAGATCAGATAGATTAACAGTAAATGAACAGAGAAAGAAACATTGTTGTAACAACAGTGAATGGATTGCTGAGTTAGCTATCTGAATTTCAGGTAGAGCAGAGTTTGAAGAAGCAAAATAGAGATTAAAAGCAGCACTAAAAGGTAAAAATAGTCAATTCTCCAAAAATACATAACAACTAGTATCAAATGTGCAATTAACAATAGCACTCTAAATATATGGGACAAAAACTGATAAAACCAGGAGAAAAAGTAAATCTACCCCTAAAGTTACAGAATCCAACACACATTTTTAGTGGTGAACGAAGCATTGCTCAACTTCCTATTGTGCGGACAAAACGCCTACATATACTACCAAAAGAGAAAATGCTTATTTTGGCTTATGCTTACAGAGGCTTCAGTCCATGGTGAGCTGACTCCAAAGCAAAAACAAAAATATTTCATAGCAGAGGGGTATAGGAGATGAAAGCTGTTTGCCTCACGGTATCTGGAGGAAGGAAGAAAAAGGAAAGAAGTGGAATGTAGTATGAAAAAACATTCTAAAACATGACATACTGTATAATTTCACTTTCATAAAGTTTTTGAGCCAAGCGTGGTTGTGCACAGCTGTAACTCCAGCACTCTGGAGGATGAGGCAGGAGAATTGCCATGAGTGTGAGGCCAGCCTGAATTAGAGTGAAGCCTTGTAAGCAAAGGATATGAGGAGTTTCCTTTTTATTTTTTCAGCTTTTAATATTTTAAATAATAAGACTGTTAGAAGTAAAGTAAAACCACCAAATTTCTATGGTTTTTGATACTAAAGTACCTTGGTTTTCATAATGGTCTTCACTTGTTCATTAATTGCCTTAAACTTTGCATTACCTTTATTCGATGAACACACTACCCCTGGCAAAATTCACATTGCTTTTGTTATTGCTTTGTTGTGTTGTCATTTGTCTATTCTGACGACATGGAAAGAGACCTGGAACATAATGGTTGTTCACAAATGGTTGAACAAATATGTGAATGGAATTATTCCATACAATCATTTTTGGATAGAAATATTTTACATATGCACAAAAGAGTGGTAAAATTTAAGCAATATTTCTCCTTTTTCCATGTAAAAAGAAACAAATCAGAGATTTTGGATGGAAAAGGATTTGAAATGTTATGATTACATCCCTCATTTGACCGAAGGGGTTAGGTGGGCTATACAACTTCTTCAGGAGTGAATTACACTAAGGATGAGGCACAATTGTTGAGTACTATGTTAGTCCACATTCTCCAAAGAAGCAGAACAAGCAGGAGATATACCCAGAATTTCTCTAGAAGGAAATGATACTGCTCTTTATTTATGGAAGCTGACAAGTTCCTAGATCTGCAACATGAATCAGCAGTCCAAAGACCTGGGTAAATCAATCGTTTGGTTCCACGTTGAATCACAAGTCATGAGAACCAGAATAACTGAAGTATTTCTAGTCCAAAGCCCAGCAGCTTCCATGTTCAAGAAGGGCTGATATTTTGGACTGAGTGATAAATCAAGGCTTGAAGGCAGTAAGACAAGAATTTTATTATATGCTGTGATGGGAAATAAAAGAGAGGAAAGAAGGTTCAACCTTTTCTTTTTAAGCTTTCAGTTAGTTAGATAAGTGTTATCCACATAATGGAGGGCTATTTTCTTTACTTAATGCATTAATTTAAATGTTAATCCCTACCACAACATCCTCTTAGAAATACTCACAATAATATTTAATTAAATGTCTATACACTTCTTGGTCCACTCAACTCACATGTAAAATTAAACACTACAACAACCTTCAGCTACCTATTGATTTCCAGTGATTGAAGAGAAGAGTATTAGGCGTAATGAAAATGCAGGTTGTATAGACTTACAGTTTGATGTTCAAATTTCATCAAATCAAAGCCTAAAATTAAGGACCTTTACTTTAAGGAAGATGACCTGACCACAACTGGTAGATACTATTTATTTCTTCTTTTATATGATTTTCTCCACAGGATTAATATACTATTCACTAAATTTCATACCTTTAGGACAATCCTTTGCAAATTCTTCTGTTTTACCTTAGCATTTTGGGGAAAATTTTATAAGCCTGGCTGTTAAAAATGGTTTATTTACATGTTATCTTCCAACTAATATCACAATATTCTGTATCTTATAATCCATAAAAACGTACTTGTTGAGTGCATGAAAAGATGATTATAACTAAACATTTCTTACAGGCAATAGATAATCAGGTCAAATGTTCAGCAAGGCATTTCTTCCTCTTAAAGAGAGTCATTACCTTAAAAATGTCAACAACTAATGGTAAAGTGATCAACTGAAGGAGTTATAAATCCTTTCAAACCAGCCTTCATCTTTGTTCTGATATTGATCAGTAACTGTACCTGCCGTGGGTAAGCCAAAGCAACTGTTTCTGTTTAAACTTCCCCTTGATGAGTAGATATACTCTCTGCTCTTGAAACAGCTCTTTGAAAACACTTTTTTCACAGTCTACATAGAAATCTAACTGAGATGAGAGTGTGAGTTCTTATTTCAGAAGCTTTCAAAAGCAATTCCAGACTAAAGTGCATTGTACAGTTCGTGTTACTCAAAGATATAGGTCATGAAGAGGTTACTTTTGCAAGACACAGAACTCTGAAGCAAGACTGGTTTGTGTGAGCAGCACCAGTGTGAGGTATGTGTTTATAACAGGAGTATTGATGAAAGAAAAAATCATAAATACATTGTTTACACAATAAGGAACAGCATTTAAAACAAAATTAAATCTGATGAACTTTCAGTGAAACTGAGTAAAGACAAAAAACTTCAAACATGATTTTTTAAAAAAACTAAATATGTACAATATTGTCTTCTCATTCAAAACTCTGTTTTGAAGTGTTCATTTTTCTTTCCCTCCTAACAGCTGCCAAGATATTATGACTTGTTAATGCTTCAACATTAATATTTGCAAACTATCTACTTATTAACTAAACAAAATAAATGCCATATGAATACTTCACAAAGCAGAAACAAAACAAATTTGAGTAATGTTGACTCTAAAATTTTTATAAATTTTCTAGGTATGCCTTAGTCCACTTCCTTCCAATGAAACAGAACACTTAAAAGAGGACACCTTATAATTTTATTGTCTCACGGTTCTGGAAGTAAGAAATTTCAATATCAATATACTAGCAGCCTCAATGTCTGCTTAAGGAATAGCATTTGCCTTTAAAATGGCAGCTTGAATGCCATAACTTCCCATAGCTATAGGCAGAAGGTCAAAGAGAAAAAGATTACTCCTGAAATACCATTTTATACTGGCATTTACAAATTCACAAGGACAGTCTTTGTACCTTGACCACGTCTCAAGGGGTCTCCCTCAAAACTTAAAAAGACAATTCAATTTAAAAATGAGTTATTGAGGAATGAAGCTCTATTAAATTATTTGGTACGTATTTCATATGTTTCCATTTTCCCACAAATAAATAAATATATATAAATAATTTTTGGCAATTTATTACTTTGCTCAGCTATAAAATCATGCTTTTGATGAGCTAACACTTGTGAAAGATGTCTTTTGATTTTTAAATCTGTTTTTCCTGCTGTTGAGCAAAATTATATTTAACACCTTAGTTGGCATAGGGAAAAGAGTAGTAATCTTTTTCTCTTAGGGAAAGTTATTGCACAAGATAGTAACCAAAATAGAGTAAATCTTTCTTTCCATGCCAAACACTACCCTGCATCAAAGAGGGATTGCAAATTCAAGGCTTACATTTTTAAAGTTAGATTAGGAAAACAATTGGTTAGGATTGTCTTAAATCAATAACATCGACACAATCTAGTAGCATATTTAATCTTGAATCACCAATCTATTTGTATGACTTTATGAACATTCTGAAATTCTACATTGTTAAATGAAAATGAATTAGTAACTCTTTTGTCTATATTTTTCAATCTTCACCTAGCATAAGTGAGTTGAATGCTTTTATATATTTCACTATAGTTCTAAAAGAGATTGGAATCCCTTCGATTAATAAATGAAAGCAATTTCATATAATTGTACAATTTGTATCAGCAAAATTATTTTCTTTTTTTCCCAAAGAAAATGAGACACCAGGAAATACAAAGAAATAAAAGTAACAGGCCAAAGCATAATGAATCTGTGGTCTTAGTCTGTTCCTTTATCTCTACTCTATATGGTAAAGGAGTTTATAGGTAGAAGAAGCAATCTAGATCTACTACCTCATCTTAAATCAACGTTAAGGAGTTAATTTAGCTTTAACCAAAATTTGCGAGACAACTTTATATCAAGCTTATATCAAGTTGTCCTAGAGAAGCAAGCTATAATTAACTATCAGGGAGAACAGAAATAAAAGCATTACCAAAAACCAAAGGATTTTTAAATAGTGGTGAAACGGGAAGTGCCAGAAATCTCTCTCCACCAAGGAAATGAATGCACAGTATGAATCTGTGAATGCACAGTATGAATCTGTCTGCTATGACTATTTCGGAACTCTGGCATTTAAAACTTGAAAGTTCCTGGGAAATTTTGGATAATAAATTGAGATTAATTTTGGTCAATATCATCTCTCACAGAGTAGCAGCTACTTATCCCCTACCCTGTAGCTCTGTGGAAAATACACGCCTATATTAATGGAACAGCTCCCACAGCTTTGGAAGCTGTGTCACTGGGAATGCAAAGAACCAGGTTCTAAAAGCATTGGGTTGTGTTATTCAGCTTTCCATCACTGTGACAAAATACCTAGGGGAATCAACTTAAACGAAGAAATATTCATTTTAGCTCATGGTTTAGGAGTATCAGTTCATGATCGCGTGACTCCATTGCTTTTAGACTGTAGCTGAGTGGAACATTGCAGCAGAGAAGACAGATCAGAACAAAACTGCTCATCTTGTGGAAGCCAGAAAACAGAGAAAGAATGAGAAAAGAAACCGCAGAGACGAAGTATCCCTTCCAACGCGCGAGCCCCTGACCAAATAGTTTCCGACTCTTGAAGTTTCTGTTATTCCCCACAGCACGATCTGGGGACTAGGGGCCTAACGCATGCGCTTTGGGGTATATTCCATACTCAGATTTAACGTGGACTCTGGTTGCTGTAGTAGTTTCTAAACATAGAGACACAGAGAGAAGCAGCAGCTCTTGTCACACTGCACTTGCTGAAAGCAAGTTCTTCATCCTGTGGATGAAAACATCTCTAGAAGACTGAAAATTTCAGCACCTGCACCCCTCATTTTTTTGTGAGACAGGGTCTCACTATGTAGTTGAGATTGACTTTGAACTCACCATACAGTGCCCATGCTAACTTCAAGGTGATGGCGATCCTCCTGCTTCAGCAGACCAAGAGCTGAGATTACAGGCTCAGCACCTTTTCTAATAGTTTTCCTTCCTAATCTGTCGGGAGTATGTATTAAAATGAAGCACCCAAAAGTTACCTTGCGTATTGAGGGAAATGATAGTCAGCATGCATTCCCAGGGGAATGTATAGGATCAGGAAAATGCGAAAAGGCCTTAAATATACATCTAAAATAGTGCTCAGGACAGATACAGCCTAAAATACTGAATTACAAAAGCAAAAGTAGCAACTCTAGGGAAGAAGGAGGATTGCCTAAAGTTTCCCATATTTCGTTTCAAATTTCCACTGTTCAGTGCAAGGAGCATTGTGTGATGAAACAAGACAATGTGACCAATCTGAAGCAAGCCACACAAGCCAGCAGCAAGCTTTCACTCACCAGACCTGGTTGTGGCTCTACCAAATATCTTAAAACAACTGCCTCATTGATAATCAGTGAATAGAAGCAGGCATGCATATAGAAAGTCAAGGGATGGAGGAATAACACAATTCTATAACTAAACCTAAAAATATACTCTGGAGCTGAAATATATAATGGCTGAACTGAAAAATATACTGGACCATTCCAATAGCACATTTGGTCAGACAGAAGAAGGACTCCACAAACGTAAAGAGAAGATAGCGCAAACTGTTAGTATGAAAAGGAAGGAGAGTGTGGAGCAAAAATATCCCAAAGGAGTCTGGAAGCATCAGACCAGCCAGGCCGGCATTGACACTGTAGGAGCCCCACAGGAGAGGGCAGAGAAAATGGCCCCGAGCAGTATGTGAAGAAATGGTGGTCTCCCCTGGATGCATACAAACCTCCAAACACTCAGTAACTTCAAGTGGGATGGGGCCCACGATGAAAGGTGTCATAACCAAAGTGTCAGTAAGTACTGAGGAGAAGCTTGAGAACAGCAAAAGAGAGTGACTGTTTTCCCTAACAGTTCTAGACTGTGCTAGCACACGTTGGCAGTACGTAACGTTTCCTTTCCGCGTGTGGAGTTACCACATGTGCAGAGCAAGTCTTGGTTCCTTCTCTCCTGCTGTCCCCTGCACCTCCCTCCCGCCCCCACTCCATCGCTCAGTCCCTTCCTCCTCTGAGAAAGACCCATCTCCTTGCTTTTCATTATCTGTCTTTTCCTCTGCCTGTATTTATAACTTGGGTTTCTCAAATAAGAGAAATCACGTGAAAGCTTGTGTTTCTGATATATTTCACTTATCGCTATCGTCTCAAAGGGCATCCATTTTTATACAAATGACTCAATTTTATCTTTCTTTATAGCATAATAGTACTACATTATGTGTAAATACAACATTTTTATCCAGTCACTGTAGTTCTGTAAGGATACTGCATAAACTAGCAGATTTTTCAGCCAAACGTTTGGACATCAGAAAACTATATGGGCTGATGTTTTCAAAGTGCTAAAAGAATATAAGCTGTTTTTCAACAATTCTGTATCTAGCAAAACAGAGAGATTTTAAGAAATTCTTAAACAAACGTTGGTTGAGTTTATTGTTACTAGAATTACCCTCTAATAAATGCGAAAATATAGTTCTCAGTTTGAAGTTAAAGAATGTCAAAAAGTAATCTGAAGTTATACAGAGATATAAATAACTCAGTAAAGACCAATGTTGTGGTAATTATAGAAGCTATTGTTACAGTAACAGTGGTGCATGGACACAGTTTCTCTCTTGTAAATGATTTGTGAAACTAATACTTTTCAAAACTATTATTTTAAATGCTAATATTGATATACTAGTGTATTAAATTGATTAGTTTATGATTTTGGAAACACAATGCAAAAAGATGTAATTTAGAGGTATCAATAACTAAAAGAGGAAAGGACAAGGCTCATAAAGAATTCAGTCCTATATTATTAAATTTAATCTGGAGTAAATTTAAGGGTCATACTTTCAGTGTATTAAATTTAATTCCCATGGTAAACATGAAATATAGGTAAAGAATATACACAAAAGTACAGGAAACATCTCTCTGAAAACAAAAATATCAGCAAAGCACAAACTAATATAGAAGTATAGGAAATAAAAGATAAAACTATTATAAAGCATGTAGAAAAGAAATAAGCAAATGACATAAGTATGTTTTTCTCCATAATGACTTCCAATGTTAATGAGTTAAAATATCCAAGCCAAAGTTAGATGTTTGTGAAATAGATTTTTAAAAAATGATCATATCTACATATCGTCTGTATGGGACACACTTTAGGTACAAAGAAACAAATGGATCAAAAATTAAAGGAGGGAAAGTTATTGCGTGACATAGGAACCAAAAGAAAGTAAGTGTTTCTATGCCAGGGAAAATAGACTTCAACTTTTTAAGAACGTTTGTGAGGTGAAGAAAGAGATTAATTATTAATAAATGATTCAATACACAAGAAGACATAGCAATCCTGAGCATTTCACTTTAATCACATATCTCCAAAACATACAAAGTAAAACTGACAGGACTGAAGACATTAGCTGTTTTACTGTAATTATTGGAAATTTAAGTACCCTACTCTCAACGGGGGCAAGAACAACTGGATTAAAGGTGAGTAAGAAACTTGAGAGCTACAAAACAGGCTGATACAGAAGACTGCACTCGCCGCTAACAGCACACATGAGGTGCATATGGGATGTTTTCCATAATAGTTCATAACTTAGGTCACAAATTAAGTTTGAACAGATTTAGAAAAACAGATTTAGGAAAAGTATAAATATCTCTTTGATCAAAAAGTGATGAAGTGACAAATTAATATCAAGAAGAAAACTGAAATACTTGGAAATTAAAATTTTTTCTAAAAATGAGTGTATTGAAAAAGAAATCACAAGTTAAAATGGAAAATGTTGATAGACGAGCGAAAACAAAATGCAATGTGACAGCATTTCCAGGACATAGTGAAAACAGAGCCAATGAGAAAATCTATAGCTAAAAAAATTACATTAAAAATAAAATTTCAAATCAACAACTGAACTTTATAATGTAAAGAACCTGAAAAAGAAGCAAAGAGTGGGGGCTGGGGATTTAGCTCAACAGCAAAGCGCCTGCCTGGCAAGCACAAGGTCATGAGTTCAGTTCCCGATACCGGAGAAAAACAAAAACAAAAACAAAAACAAAAAAAAGAAGCAAAGAGTAAGGACATCCAAAGCTGAAAGGAAAAAGTAAAATTATTTTTCTGTGCAGATTGTAGGACTTTCTACAGAAAATAATAAATCCTGACACACATGGAACAAGCTTCATCATTATTAACATAATTCAATGAAATAGCAGTGTGCAGGCAACACATGAAAATTGCCTTGAAACATCAACAGTGATCAATCTGAAAAGAAATTAGGAAGTTAATTTCATTTAAAATGACATGCAAAAGAAGAAATACTTAGGGATTAACTAACACAAAGGGTGTAAGAATTTTACAGTGAGATCTCTAAAACAATTCTGAGAGAAATTAAAAAATAAAACAAAGTTATCCTAGGTTCTTGAGTTCAAAGATACTATCATGAAAATGGTAATATGACCTGAAGTAGTCTACAAATTTAATGCAATCCCTACGAATGACTTTTTTTCCAGAAGAAAAAACATTCAAAAATTCACATGGAATCTCACAGGACAAAAATAACAACAGTCCTGAAAAGTAGTATGAACTGGGAAGTCTTACTATTCCCGTTCTCCAAATGTATTATAATGCAACAGTAATCAAAGCAATGTGATATCCATATGATGATAGACATATAGACCAATAGAGTAGAATAGAGAGACCGAAAACAAACCTTCCTATAGTAGTGAGGTCATTCTTAACAAGGGTTCTAAGATCAATAAATGGGGGCAATAGTTGTTTTTTCACATAGTGCTTGGATAATGCATATCTATGTACAAACAATAAAGAGCATTAACATAATATATACAAAATAAATATATGGATTCATATAAAATAAATTAAAATGAAATGAAGGCATATGGCACATCTTTGCATTACTAAAGGGGACAATGATTTCTTGGACTTAAAATCAACAGCAGAAGTAAGAAAAGAAAAAGATATATTGGATGTCAGCAATTTTTAGAAGTCTTAAATATAACACATTATTGACAGATTAAAAATTTGCTATACAAAATAGGAAAAGTATGTAGAAATATATATCTGATAAGATTAATATATAGAATATATGAAAAATAGAAACTGTAAAAAATAGAAATGAATAAAGAGAACATTTTTCAAATGAATACTAATCATATTAAAATGCTAATCCTTATGAAAATGCAAATCAAACCTGAAATACAACCTCACATTAAGATGACCCTATAATTTCTCTATCTATCTCTATATCTATCTATCATCTATCTATCCATGTATCTGTCTGTGTAATCAATCTATGAAAATAGCATGTAATGGCAAGATTATAGATAAGTTGAAATATTTCTGCACTGTTACTAGAAATGTAAAGTGTAAGAGTTACTGTGGAAAACACTGCAGTGTTCCTTTAAAAATTAAAAATAAAATTACATCATGATCCAGTATTTTACTTCTGGGCACATATTGAAAATAATTAAAAAATAGTATCAAATAACATTTGTAAACACACATTCATGGCAACAATATTTATAATAACTAAAACAAGGTAGTAAATCAATTATCCATGTTGTAAGATACACAAAATGCGATGTATCTGTACAGTGGCATATTATTCATCCTCAAAATGAAAAGAAATTCTGATGCCATGGCTTGGATAAATGCTAAGGAAATTATGTTTAGGGGCTGGGGATTTAGCTCAGCGGCACAGCGCCTGCCTGGCAAGCGCAAGGTCATGAGTTCGATTCCTAGTACGGGGAAAAAAAAAAAAAAAGAAATTATGTTTAGGGAAATAAGGTAGCCATAAAAAGAATTCTGTATGGCCCTTGTGTAGGAGGCATTTAGAGTATTCTAAATTTGTGAGGACAGGATATGGTAGTTGCCTAGAGCTTGCAAAAAGTCAACAGTGAATCACTGTTTAATGGACTCAGAGATATCACCAACACATAAAATGCACATGAATATACATATAAAATAATAATGGTGAAGCTAAGAAAACACTGTATTTCTGCAACCTCTGCTCTTAGGTTCCTAAAATAACACAAAGTTTAAAATCAATTTTCTCTTTACCAGCTTCTTTGTATGAATGATCTGACATGATTGAACCACTGGGGCCTTCATTGTAAAAGGATTTTTTTTTTATCACTGTTTCTTGTCTCTTTCAAGATCCAGATGTGCTCAGTGTGGTCCCACTGTGATGAAAGCTGATGTGAAGAGCGTGTGGGTATGTACAGTATTGTGACACAATTATATAACAAGTAATTTACATTACTGATGATGTATGAGACAGAACTTCGAACAGGAGCCCCAGGAAATTCAACTTTAGTTTGACTTTAGGTTTGTTTAAATAGTGGTACTCTTCCTATCTGTTCACAAGGTTTCTGCAGGAAGTGCGCTCACCAATTTTCAGGAGCACTGAAAACAAGGGTTAAAAGCACTACCTTGACCTCAGAATATTTACTGATTCTGTTATTAATCACAAGTGCTAAAATGCTTTTACTGTGTAGCTCTTTCCCTGTTTTCTCTCGTGCTATGTCTCCATCCTTTCTTTTTTCAGTCACTATATGTTTTTTTGCATGCATGGTGCACAACTCCACAAGGTGCAATGTTACAGGAACATGGTACTTCACCATTTGATGGAACATTTAGTGGCATGGCGTTTAACATAGAGTTTTTTCTTTTACATGGAAAAGTTCACCATCCAAAGATTTATAATTGTATTTTGCACTTCGTATTACATTTCTATTCTAACTTCTGAATATCTACCATACCCTATTTAAAAAAAAAATTATGAACAATAGAATATTCATTTAACAATATCTGGTAATTATCAGGTAACGTGTACTTTTCAGTAAATGTTTCCTTCTAGCACATGACTATTGCAGGAGCTTCTCTATTAAAATTCAAATTAAGAAACAAGGTGACAATTGACTCCTGAATGCCTTTCTCCCATTCTTGCAAGTTCTGCCTGTTTGTAGCTCTCTCTGCTGCTAAATTTTCCTTGACCTCAGTTTTCATACGGAATTACTGTACAAATACAAGTGTGGAGCTCCTAAATGAACACGTGCACATTTCCATCACGTTGCCTTTGAAATGGAAACGCTACTGGTTAGCACATTAACTGGAGCGGAAGAAGCTAATTAGGAGCAGTCCTAAATCCGGAAGGCGCGCACAGTGGAGGGGCGCGGGTCAGTTTTCCAAGTTCTTAGTATCCTGTAAGAGAAATTTTTGATGGCGGCAACGTGGTAATCTCACTCCTGAGGCTTGTAGCTGCAGCTTGGCTAAGTTGCTTATGAAAATGTGATTTCGTAGGGCTTTGGGCAAATGCGATTTAAGGAAGGAAGCTGAGGAATTTTTGATAGAGTGCCGAAGTGACGGGCTAATATTACTGAGAAAATAGAGCGGAAAGGTACTTTTTCCATCTCAGTATTAGGACCCCGTCGGTAGGACTGGCACTCTAATTATCTCTGGGTCAGTCACGGGTCCGTACACTTGTTAAAAGTGAGTATTAACCAGACTATAACTTGACAGGGAATTGGTTGTAAACGGTACGATGAGAAGAGGGGCAGGAAGTTCAAACCGAGTAAGAAGTCACACATTGTAAAATTTTACTGTTGAAACTTAATGCTATTTTGAAAAGATGTAGTGGTGAAGAGACCTGCAGGAAATCTGCAGAGCACCAGGCTGCAGTAAGCGCAGACGCGAGCAGCTGCACCTCTGCTGCCTGTCTCACGCGGGTCCGGTCCCTAGCCATGGGGAAACCCGCGGCCCGCCCACTTCTGGAACTCGGGTCATCTTCATCTGAGCACCTGCGCTTTCATACTGCCCCGAACCCAGGAGAAGAAAAAGGAAAAACATCCTTTACGTGCACCGGTATGGACACATTCCTCTCGTTCTTCGTTTTTTCACTCATGGATCCACCGCTTCACTTAAGGATCCGCTTCATAACCGTCCGGCATCCGCACCTCACTGGGTACTGAGAAGCGTGTGTGCTGTTTTCTCTTCTTCTCTGCTTTCTCTTTTCTTGACTGCATATTCTTCCAACATCAAAACCATGTCTCTATCTGTTTTCATGAGAAGCCACTTTGAAGATATCAATATGTAATACAACAATCATTGTTAATTCCCTACCACTTTGTTTGTAGCTCCGTATTGTCTGTACTGTTCTTTTGCGATGTTGTAAAATGTCTGTCTGTTAATGTTTTCCTCCTCTTATTTTTAAAATAAAAAAAAACATATTAACAGTTTACTTTGAGAAACTAATGTAAAACAAAACTAAGCCATATACAAATTTATGACAAGACCACGAAAATTTTATTTATTTATGTATTTTTACTCTAAAGAGAATAATAAAAAAGAATATCAAAATACTAACAACATAGACAAAAACAAAACAAAGCAAAGACAATAAAAGTGATACAGGGTTTCAGAACAAAACAACAGGAATTAACAGTGGTTGTTACACTGCATATTCCTTCCCATTCACATATGCAAGGAAAAATATTGGGTCCTTGTAAATATGTAATGATTATATAGTGTTAAAATTTGTTTGCATCTCTAAAATATCTGGCCAAGCCACTTTATTTCATTTAAAAATGCATATTCAAAATTAAACTTTTCTAAATCTTCATTTTCAAAATGTGTGAGCTAGAGACAATGAAGCTACAATTAGCATAAAATTCTAGAGGTAGATTATACAAACTTTCACCATGAACTTGAACAAAATTCTAAGCTTCAGCTTCCACATTTATAAATTGACTGTAACCTTACCTGGCAAACCTGTATCAACAATTAAATGTGTTCCTCATACCTTATGCTATGCTTAACACATGGTAAATATTGTAATTGTAGTAATCTCAAGAAATGGCCACGTTTTAAAATTCTTATTATATTTTTAAAAATGAAAAGAAGTGCTTTTGTATAAGCTGTAAGCAAAACAGTATGTGAAATGATTGAAAAACTCATAATCTTATCATTGACCCATGGTGGAGTATTTTTCTCTTTTGTTTGTTCCTATACCCAGCAAGTACAAAAATGTTTAATGGAATTAAAAGAAATGATTGGATATTTATATTTTATCATGCATCCTGCTAGGTGTTAGAGATAGCTTAGATAAATAAGGCAGAAATTCTGCGCTCCAAGCAGATAATGCTAATAAATTACAGTACAGTGAAACATGTAATCATAGAGGTATGTAAAGTTGCAAAGGTACTTGCACGTTTGAACCAGTTGTTTGGAAGATGTGACAAGCAGATGTTCTAGAATAGATGCGTTCTGATGCGACAGGGAAAGTGAAGTTGACAGGGAAGGGGTCAGCGATTATATCACGAAAGGAAGGGGACAGTCTTCAACACAGAGAAAATTTCATTATGTTTGTGAAACTTCTTTCTTCTTTAGCATCATACAGAGTAGGATGGAGTAGGAGTGGAAAAAGAAGCCAATGTTACACAAGACCTTCAGGAAACCGGGCATGGTGGTGCATGCCTGTAATTACAGCACTGGGGAGGCTGAGGCAGGAGGATCATTGAGAGTTCGAGACTAGCCTGGGTAACAAAGTGAGCTCAAGGCCAGCCTGAACTGCATGGAGAGACACTGTCTCAAAAAGACAAAAAAGGAAAGAAAAGAAAAGAAAAGAAAACCAAAAAGAAAAAAGACCTTCAGGAAAATGCTAAGATGTTTTAGACAACACACATTCTGGTCTTTTCTTTTATCTTAAGATGTAGATGAATTTTAAAAACATCTATTTTTCTTAAGTATTTTACAAAAGGCATCTGTGCCACCTTTCAGAACGATGCATTTCACCAAGGAAATAAAGCATGCTCAATCTGTAGAACACAGTTTTCAGAGTCTTCTGGTTTGAGAAGTACAGAATTCATATATCTTACTATCAATCACAATATCACACACACACTCTAGCTCCATATTCTTCAAACTGTTTTATTTCAGAATAAATGTAATCTTTTGCAATTGCTACACAGCTTGTACTTCTGTGATTAATGCTAATTGTGTTTAATGGATTGCTTTCAAACTTTAATTTATTCTTATTTAATCAAGCTGATGTCATATGGAAACCTTGTCTCTCCGCATAGCTCATTTATTATACTTTATTTTGTCATCTAATGAAGCTCACATAATCTAAGCAAAAAGTTTCTTATTTGGGGTCTTAGAACTGCAATTGTGGGAGCAAAGATGCCACTGAAAACTACAGTGTGTTCCAATGCAGTGGAGTCTAGGTGGTCATTTTAAGGGTAAAGAAAAGAAAGTTTAAGTGAGTTATACAGGTGTCAAGAATTTTGACTCGGGGGCTGGGGAGTTAGTTCAGCTGCAGGGCACCTGCCTGGCAAGCGCAAGGTTGTGAGTTCGATTCCCAGTAGCGGAAAAAAAAAAAAAAAAAAGAATTTTGATTCAGATATGGAGACAAAATGGAGAAGTGAAAGCAGGCAGCGTCTTCCATTGTCCATGACTTGGAATCACAGCATGGAGAACAGACAGTCAGTGAAGTGGGCAACGGCCAGAAGGCACTGAAGTTCAGCAGTAGAGAGAGATGTATAAAGACCGGGAGACTCATTTATCAGAATACATGGTTAGAAAGAGGACAGCAGCTCCAAGCCCCCAGCAATAGAGACATCAGCACAACTGAGAGGGAGATGACACCCGCAGGGGAAAGAGGCAGACATGAGGGATGGAATTAGCTTGGAGAGAGATCCGGAGCATAAAGATACTCTGAATTCAGCTGATCCAGCAGCACCATCGCAAGCGATTGCTTGAGAAGTGCACAGAAGTTTTCAATTTACACTCATGATGATGTGGTGGGGAACCACCTTGTGAAGGTCAAACCTAAACTTGTTGACTTGGGCACTATGACTCCCTACATTTCCTCTCCTCTGGATATCACAGCAAGTATTGTCATAATGCCCTGGCCACTGTCCGCCTTGTGGTGTGGTCCTGATAGAATGCCACTCAAGCAGAGTTTATAGACAATAATCACAATGATGTGGGTATTAGAAATATGGAAGGGGTGGAAAACTACTTTCCTCTAAGTCTAGCAGCTTGGGTTGCTTGCTGAAGAGGGCCGGATAAGTGAGCAGGCGTCCATGCTTCACCGTGGAGGCAGGGCCTCAAGCCATGATCACAGGCTGTGCAGTTCATGCCCTCTGCGGGGCCCCCTTCAGCCAGGGCAGCTAAGCCCTCATACTCTTTATGAGCTTCTCCAGTGCTGTCGGAGAACCATATGCATAACGGAGATCAGAATCAGTCCTTCCTTGCATGATCAACTTATTCCTCTGCCTGGAGTAAACACTGAACAAGAAAGCTTCCAGCTCTGTTACCTCGCACTGGGGAGCAGAGTGCTAAGAATCAGTACAATCAGCACTAAGTGAACAGCACAGCAGGAGAGCCTTGCCTTCCCTGAGGGTACACACCCACGGAAAACACAAACAAGTGCAGGTCGATGTAATGTATGTGAACTCTCCCCTGCACGCTGGACAACCGCAGTGAAGATAA
>NW_004955427.1:4542495-4566184 GCF_000276665.1 Chinchilla lanigera | reverse complement strand
TGTGTGTGTGTGTGTGTGTGTGTGTATTGCAGAAGGTTCAACCCAGGGGAAACCTTTTCCCAAGCTTTATCCAAAGCCCTTTTAGATTTTTTTAAGCTTTTTGTTTTGAGACGGGGTCTTCCTGGACTGCCTTTGAACTTGGAGTCTGCCTTCTTGGGCCTCGCAAGGGAGTGACACTGGATTTATGGCAGCACTGCCTGCCCTGTGTACTTTGAATATCCTAACTTTTCCTTTGCTTTCCTTTGCCCATTCCCTACTCTTAGTTAACTGTATTTCCATCCTGTTTTGAAACTTTTCAGTTCATATTCTTGCCAACCTCCTCACTCCTGTAGTTGTCATTGTAAGAGTGCACATCATAATTTGTCTTTGTTGTTTTCCTTATTGTTCAGTATGCTTCCCTGCAGTTTGTTTTGTTGCTGTCACTCACATCTCCCTTTGTGTGTGGGGCTAGGGATAGAACATGACACTCCGAGTCCTTCCAGAAGGCAGCCAGCACTGAGCTGCACTCCTAACCCAGCTGAGAGGCAGCACACTCTGCTCTACAGGCATCCCGGCCCCATTCTAACTTCAGCAAACACTCTCACAAGCAGTAATAGAAATACCATATGCAGCCAAAGAACAGATTTTAAGGAAAAATGGTTTGTGTGGACACAGGGCATGAATGACGTGCTGCTGCTGGACACCCATCCCTACAATTATAGGAGAAAGAAACAACACAAAGTTTATATTTGCTGCCTCCATGGGGGCATCAGCAAAGCACCCCACACCCTTTCAGAATGTACACTGTTAACGAGATCAGAGTGTTAATTACAGAACGTGTACGTAATATAATCTGCTATCACAATAAAATGGTCTTTTCACGAGATTGATGACCTACAGGTGAGATATCCACTCTTCTGAGACTTACACTGGAAGTGGAAACCTCAGGTGAATTATGCCAAAATATACTAATTACCGCCAAAAAAGTAACACAAAAACCCTGCTACAAAACTAGCTTGGCAATGTATTCAACACTTCACAAGAATCTGCAATCCCAGGACACAGCATCAAGAGAAGTTTCCCTAAAATTTTTCTCACATAAGAGTGAAAGAGATATCAGATAGAACAAACATGCAAATCTCAACATAGAAATATAAAACACATAAGAAGATAAGGAAATATACCTCAGATAAAAGTTTATAATTCTGAAGTAATTGACTCCAAAGATACTGAATTAGATGAAAAGCCAAATGAAGAATTCCAAATAATGACTTTTTAAATAAAAATCAATGAATTCAAGGGAAAGAAAAGAATTCAGGAAGACCTGGCAGGAAATAAATGAGAAATTCAATGAAAAGATAGAGGTTTTGAAAAAGAATGAAATAAAGTGGTACCTTGTTTCACAAATGCTTTTATTCATGAAGAATTTGGTTCCTAAACAGAATCATTTGGCAAAATTTTGTTTCTGTTTGCAAACTCTGCATAGAGTGACCATCAAGACCACGACCATCTTTCCCGAAGGAACGTGAACCTGCCCATCTTTTTCAGAACTGGATTGGCTTAAGTTCATGAACCGAGGTGCTGCTGTAAATACAAATCATGAGAAGTTCAAGAAGTTAAATAAAGAACTCAGGGAAAAGTCTCACCAACACCCTAGATCAAGCAGAAGAGAGACTTTCAGGGATGGAAGACAAGGTTAATGAATACCACACTCAGACAGTAATAAAGAAAAAATAAGAAATTATGAGTTGCATATACAAAAGACCTGGGACATAACTAAAAGATCATGTTTATGACTTTTGGGAACAAATGAAGATGCCAAGATGTATACCAAAGATGTACAGTGAAATGATTGCAGAAAATTTCCCAGATCTTGAAAAACATATAGGCTTTCAATTACAAAAGACATTTATAATCCTAAGTAGAAAAGACCAGAAAATTATCTCCTCAAATCCTATTATAGTTAAAATGCCAAGAATATAACAGAAAGAATTTTGAAAGCTGCAAGAAAGAAATGAAAATCTTATATAAAAGCAAAACTCAAAGAATAACATTAGATTACTCAGCAGAACAATTATAGGGCAGAGAGATATAAAATGATGTATTTCAAGCCCTGAACAAAATACTTGCCAAATTATATTACTGTACAGAAAGAACTGAATTCTGAATCAAAAATAAATATTTTTTAAAGAAAAGCCTAAACTTAAGGAATTTTTAACCACTAAGCCCACATGAGGGAAGATATTTACAGAAATGCTATATAGAGAAAAGAAAGATTAGATAAACTAATTAGAATTAAGAAAAAATAAAGTATTAGAAAATAGTAAATTGATAGGACTTCATGCATACTTTCAATTATAATCATAATTGTAAATTATAAATTCTAATTATAAATATGATCTTAATGCTTCAATTAAAAGACGGACTCATAACTAGCTTAAGAAGTAAGACTGAGTTCTTTGTTTTCAGCACGAAACACACCTCACCAACGCAGACACACTGATATTGAAAGTAAAAGGATAAAAACTGATGTTCCATGCAAATAAAATCCAAAAATAAGCACAGGTGTAAACCATTCATGGTGACCAAAGATGATGTGAAGTGAACATTAGCCACAGGATCAAAGCAGATCAATACAGACGGGAAAGTAAGCAAGTCAAAGGGAAAATAAATATATATTCACCAAATGCTAGCATGCCCAATTTCAAAAAACAAACATTGACACTAGGAGACAAACAGATCCCAATATGATTATAACATATGACCTCAACTGTCAATTCACACGAACAGGTCACTCAGACCAAAGTGTACTTTTAATATCAGGGTTAAATTGCAGGATAAAATTATAGGATAAGTGTATTGAGTAGACTCCTACAGGATATTTCACCCAACAACTATAGAGTACACGTTCTTTTCAGGGTCTCATAGAACTTTTTCAAAAATAGATCACATTTTTGGCAATAAAATAAGTCTTAAAGATCTTGAATAATGTCATGAATCTGATTAGATCACAAGGGAATGAACCTAGAAATCAACAGCAAAAAAAACCAAGCACAATGCACAAATACGTGGAGACTGAGCGATGCACTCATGAATGAGGAGTGGTTCATAGAAAAAATTGAGGGTGAGGAAAATATTCCTGTAATGAAACAAAAATTGAAGCACAGCATACCAGTGT
Source organism: Chinchilla lanigera (assembly GCF_000276665.1). NCBI lineage: Eukaryota > Metazoa > Chordata > Mammalia > Rodentia > Chinchillidae > Chinchilla > Chinchilla lanigera. Next base: position 4,563,027 of record NW_004955427.1, on the reverse strand, counting down.
CAGTGAAATACAGCAAGGACAGATCTAACAGGAAAGTTTACCCTTTTGAGTGCTTGCATGGAAAAGAATAAAAGGTCAAATAAACAATTTAATTATGCTTCACAATTCTTAGGAAAACAAAAACAAGCCAAACCCAAACTAGTAGAAGAAAAATAAAATAATTAAAGACAACGTTAAAATGAAAGGAATAGGAACTAAAAGAGCAATATAAACAAAGGGTTGGTATTAAGAAATCTGGAACAAATAAAATAAAAGAATGAAAAAGATCCAATTAATAAAATTTAAAGCAAGAAAGCAGTATTGAAACAAATAAATGTGGAAGTTAATTAGACACTATTAAAAAGTCTATTCTAATACTAGAAAATCTAGAAGAGGTGGGTAAAAATTTAGACAGATATAACTGACCAAAACTGAACCATGAGGGTGTAAGCAGTCTAGGCAGACCAATGACAAACAAAGGAGTGGAGTAAGAAGACTCTACCAAAATATCCCAGAACCAAATCAATTACTGCTGAATTTTAGCAGATGTTTAAAGATGAACAAACCCTAATGCTCACCACACTATTACATGAAATTTCAAAGGAAGGAATACTCACACAAGTGTTCTTTGACACCTATATGACCCTGATACCAAAATTAGGTGAGAAGAATTTTGAAGGAGAACGCTATAAACAAATGCGCAGTTTTGAAACACATACAGGAAAAACCTCTCTGTAAATTCTTGTAAAATAAATTCATTCAATAACACAGTAATGATGCCATATACCATGATCAAGTCATTTCTGTACCAAAGATGTGCACATGTTTTACCATATGCAAACTAAGACATGTAATGAATTTTTGTAATAAATGTAATGTAATAAATATAACCTATACATAAAATAAAGGATAAAAACACACAATATTCTCCTAGGCAAAGAAAAATCTTAGAACAAATTTCAAGAAATTTTATGTTAAAAGCCCTAAAGAAATGGGGTAGAGAGGGGCTTCACTTCAATATAATAAAAGGTATATACAACAAACTCATACCCAATATCATACTGAACGGAAACACATAAAATCATTTCTTCCTAAATCAGGACGAGATAAATGTATCACCATTCCTGCTCAAAATAGTACTTGAAATTTTAGAGCAGTTAGACCAAAGAAAGAAATTAAAATGATGGAAACTCAAAAGGAAGAAATCAAATTATCATATTTTTGTCAAGTAATGAAATCCTTTACTTAGAAGATTGCAAAGACTCTACAAGAGTGTCTTTAGATCTGGTAAACTAATTTGGCAGTTTAGCAGTATACAAAATCAATCTAAAAAAAGAGACTGTACCTTCTCTACAAACAAAATAACCATCATGAGAGAGAAACCAGGAAGAGTTCCACTCAAAATTTTAAAAATACGTATAAGAAGGTGAAAACCTCTACAATGCAAATTTCAGAACATTGAAGAGATAAATTGAAGGAGACACTATAAGATGGAAACATTCCCCATGTCCAACAATCAGCAGAATTACTGTAGAACCTTGGATCACAAATGTATTTCTCTCAATAATTTTGGTTGCAAAGTGAATTGGATGAGAACTGAACCAAATATCCCCTTATGGTCAACATTGAATCCAACCATTCAATTTAATTTGGTTCTTATCCGATTTGGTGTGCAACCAAAATTGTGGAAAGAATTAAGTTTGTGAACTGAGGTACCGCTTAATATTTTTTATATGGCCATGTAACCAAAAGCAATCTATTGATTCAGTGCCATTCCCATAAAAGCACCAATCTCATTCTCGAATGAACAAGAAAAAATAACCCTAAAAGTTTTACAAAAGTCTGAGACCCAGAATATTCAAAGCAAACATGAGCAAAAATATCAAAACGCCTGACTTCAACGTATACTACAAAGCCATAGTAACAAAAATTGTGTTATTCTGACAGAAAAGCAGACACAGACCAATGAAATTCAATAAAGTGCACAGAAATAAACCCATGCAGCTTTGGTGGACTCAATTTTGTAAAGATGCCAAAGTCACATTGTCGAAAAGGCAGCTTCTTTAACAATGGTGCCGGGAATAATGGATGTCTGTATGTAGAAAGCTGAAACGTAGATTCATATTTCTCACTCCATACACAAATTAACCCAAAGTCCATTAAAATTCAAAATGTCAGACCCAAAGCTTTGAAACTGCTAGAAGAAAACATGAAAAACTTTGACACATTGGCCCTAGGTGATGACTTCCTGCGTAGGACTAATACACTAACGCATGAAATGAAAGCGAAAGTAGACAGCAGAAAAAATAGATAAGTGGGGTTTAAAATTAAAAATCTTTTGCATTAGTAAAGGTAAAAATTAAAAGTGAAAGGGCAGCCTACAGAATGGTAAAATTCCTTTGTCCGTTACTCCTCCAACAGAAGATTAAATACAGTATGCAGCGTATATAGTAAGCTCCAAGAATTTAACACCAAAAAAACAAGCAATCCAATCAATAAATAGACAAATTAGCTGAACAGACACTTTTCAAAAGTAGTTGAAATGGACAATAATTGTCTGAAGAAATGTTCAACATCATAAACACTCGGGAAAGGCAGATCAAAGCTACATTGAAGTTCTCTCTCAGCCGAGTGACAACGGCTGCCATCATGAATTAAAAAAAGAAACGTGCTCGCTTTGGCAGCACATACACTAAGAATTTTTTAAAAGTAGCAAGTGCTACTGATTATGGGGAGAGGAGAACACTGTGCTCTGTTGGGGGAAATATAAATTAATATTGGCGTTGTAGAAATCTCTATAGAAATTCCTTGAAAAAATTGAATTGACACCCCTCCTCGGTATATACCCAAGAAATTAAAGTCACCATAGTATAGAAATACTTGCCTATGCGTATTTATCATTGCTAATTGACAATAGCCAAATTGTAGAATCTGCTTGGGTACCTTGATGACTGGGTAAAAAGAGTGTGGTGTATGTACACAATGGAATTTTATTCAGACACAATGAAAAGCAAAAGCATGCTATTTTCAGGAAAATAGATGGAACTGCAGATCATCATATGAAGTAGCATAAACCAATCTCCAAAACACATATCACAATTTTTCTCTCGTTTGTGGAATCCACGGGAGAAAATATGGTGTGAAAGTAGGAAGCAGACTAAGCCAGCAAAGGGAGGAAGTCACGGGGTGAGTGAGGGGAGGGTCGGCAGCGGGAAACAGGGAACCGCAGCGATGACACAACCAAAGTGCTCTGTGTAAGTAAACCCTGGGCAGTCAGAAAAGAATTTGATTGAAGGATAAATTTACTTCTATTGTCATTTGGTACGGGATACACCAGTTTAGACCATATTATTGCTCTAAGAAAGTATTTAGTTTGTCATCCTGAGGATGTTCTCGTCAGCAGTTAAATTTCTTTCTTACATAGCATCCAGCTCACAGAGCAGAAGGCGGAGCCGCATGTTTGTTCACAAAGTGAGACGGAGTCAGTTTCACAGAATGAAATCGTTGCTGTCAATTTTGTTTTCTGATTGAAGTATGAAGAAGCAAATGGAAAGCCAATGAAATGGGAATCGCTTTCAAACTCAACTTCCCATTAAAGAGGCTGACCTACCTTCAAGCAAGAAAAACAGAATCTCAGAGACACCCATTTCTCTCTAGATGACGCTTATACATACTGTAGTGGAAATTTACTGTAATAGAGTTTGTAACACAGAGAAAAAATATGTATAGAGAGATAGTTTATGACCTGCTGTTACATGCAAACTCACTGCTATCACAATTTCTGTGTGCAGCTCTATGCTTCAACAGATCTTGGGAAACAACTGACATTGAAGCATTCCTTTCTGCCTTTGTACAAAGAAGATACAAAATTCGCTGGTAAAGGTGCAAAGCAACCACAAAGAATCTCTCTTTTTACTTTTCTTTTTGCATGTGAAATTTTCAAGTGCTTATGAGAACAAGAATAATGAAATATAGGACTGCAGTTATTTATTACATGAAATAGAAAAGACACAAGGGGGACAGAGTAGAGAAATAATAAACTTGTAAAACAGCGTTCTACAGGACATTTTAAATGCACTCTATAATATAATAGCTAAAAAAGAGTTGAATGAATTTGATACATCATACAAGACACAAGTACAGTATGTCAGCATTACCAGGAGCAGAAATCACAGTAAATGATTTGAAAAACACCTGGAATGAAGTGTTCTCTCAGAAGGGATATGTGATTTAAAGTATGAAAGTAGGTGAAACTCATTCACAAGATTTGTAACAGGTATGACAGAAGAAATGAGTGAGCACTTGAATTACACAAGACATTTGAAGATATGAAAGAATATTTTGCTAACATGAGGGAAAATTAAGCTTACGGATCACAGGTTCAATGAAAATAATTACTAAAAATTCACTATAATTACTGAATTTCAATATAAAGCATAATTGCTATGAATATACTTGAAAAGAAGAAAATCATCACCCAGCATTGAGGCAAAATATTAGTTCCACCTTGAACATTTGATATTTTCCCAAGATGATTTTAATGTGGCTATTTCCACAAAATTCTTCTCGTATTCCACTTTGGTGAAAGGACATTCTGATTTAGATTTTAAAAGTAAAGTTAGTGCTGATTATTTTGTTTTAATTTATTTAACAAAATGTAGAGCACTTTATTCTTTCTTAAATAAATATCTCATCCCTGACACTTTTTGCATATATTTTGGTGTATTTATCATCATGATTACCTAGTTTTCTCTCTTTGATATCAAATTGCAGTGGTCTGATGATCATTCATCACAATTTTATTGTCAAATTTCCTATTTCATTAGATTTTTGTTACTTATTTACTACTTCTTCCTTTATTATCTGAAGTTGTTTGAATATATGTATTGTTCTTTTGATGTTCTTGTGTGCACAAAATGCTTACTTTGTCCAACTCGATGCTTTTAACATGAACTGTACATTTATAGGATATTAGTGTCTTGAATTAGAATTTTATTTTACGCTTATTTATTGCATTTTTATCTCGTTGTTTGTACATGTTTGCACTACATGCAGTTTGCATCCATCCCGAGGATGGGTACCTGAGCATAAGACAGTTTGCTACCATTTTTTTAAATCCCTTTCCCCTTTCCCTTTCCTCCTGCTTCTCTCCCTCCTCCATTTATTGAATTTTTGAATAGGGTTTGGGTCTTACATCTGGTAATCTGAGCAACTTCACTGACAATGACAATATGTAATATAACAGCCACTGTTAATTTCCTATCATCTTGTTTTGAAATTCTGTATCATTTTTATTGTTTTTGTGTGTTTTGTTTTTGTCCTTGTTATTTTGTTATTGTTTTTTCTTTTTAAAATAAAAAAAAGTAGAACAACCTCACGTATTTATTTTACTTAAATTTCATAATTTTTATGTACTTTACAAATACCTTCTGAATGTTTTTCATTTCATGGAAACGTTTACTCATTGTCCTGTTTCCCGTCTAACTCTTGGTGTTCTGTTCTTGTCCTTTACTTTTTTATTTCCCAGTCTGTAACCCAGGGAAAACCTAAGTAAACCATCAGCTTAATTCGCCTTTAGTTGACTGTGAAATATTAAGATCTTAAGAAGTCACATGGCTGAGTCATACGGCATCAGCACCACGAGCTTTCCTATAATAACTCTGAAGGGTAGGTGATGTTCGTGTTTGCCTCAGTTACTTTTCCCGGATTTGCAGGTTGCTTTACTCTTAGCACTAACGCTTTCAGTGGGTCTGCACACATGAACAGTGGGTAACGAACACAAGGTGAAGAAGCTTGTTGTTTAGGACTTCGCGGTGTTGTTACCTGTCTCTCCGCTGTGTTAGCGCTGGAGTTAGGTCGTTTCTGCTCATTGCTTCTGCTCAGCTCTGCACATTGACGCATGAGTTGTTTAGGGAACGATTGTCTAGAAATACAAATGCAAGGTCAGCTCATCCCAAAATTAGCTCAGGCATTTGTTGTCATGAAAAGCAAAATAATAAAGTCTTCTCATGCCTTTTTACTTTTTAAAAAAATTACTATGTGTTTGTGACATATGCAAATGATTACATTCACTGTTGGGAGTCCATACGTGTATATAGCCCAAATTGATACAATTTGATTATTTATTTTCTCATCTTTCATTTACATGAGATACCAAATTACTCATCTGATAAATCTTATTCAGTTATTCATTTTACTCACAAATACGTTTATAAATTAGCATTGCTTAGAAATATGGTAAATTATGAGCTGATAGTTATATAAATACCTACTTTGTAAACATCATACTGAGAAAAAGCACTGTAGACAGAAGTCTAAGTAACAAAATAATAAAAATGTAAATGAAATAGAAAAACAATTCGTACTGTGTTGAAGTGATGAGTGAAGACTTCATAGAGGAGGCAGGATTTCAGATCACTTTTGAATTATCAATTTTGAAGGAACAGAGAGCTGGGGAAGTGGTAGGAATAAACTACTAAGGAGAGAGCTGCAAAGGCACCTTTGCACACCGGCCAAAAAGACCGAGCTCCTGGTGCAAAGTTTCTGTATGTAAAACACGAGGAAGTTAAAGCAGGCATTGGTGCAAGCAAATGCCAGCGTATTGCTATCAATTAATAGCTGTGAACTTTACCCTGCTGCCACTAGGGTGTTGTTAATAATGGAAGGAAGAAAAAATTGACATTGATAAAACCACTTGTAAAAGAAAAAATGGTCTGCCAGTAACTCCTAGAAGAGATGTAAAAGGCCGTACAAACGAGGTCCTTTGGAAACTACTGTAGTAGAGCAGGTATAATGTGTAACACAAAATATCAATGCTTGGTAAGAGTATGCTTCAATAAATTAAGAGAAGAAAATTAAGATGTGTTCTGTGCACAAATCTGCTCCCTATGGTGAATGTAATTACCTCCTGTGAAAAAGTACAGACAGCATTAGAAATTCAGTTCAATTCAATGTTTTCAAAAAGAGAATACATAACACACATTGAATATGATGAATTTAATAATTGTGAATTTAGAAGGAAAAATCAAGGTCAAACATTTAGGCTGTATTTAGAATGCAAGATCACAGAGGAGAGATTTTGGTTCATTCACTGATGTATTCTACAATCTTAGAGAAGCCTGAATATATATGTCTGAAATTGAAATAATTGGACACATTTGAGGAAACCTGTGGTGATAATTACATATATTATCTATGTCAAAATAAAACTATTAAAGTATTTCTTGGGAGCAAGTGCTCTTTTCTTGGTCTTTTCCAAAATAACATCAGTTTGGGGTAATTCTTTTAAAATCTATAAATCACAATTACTTTATTTTTAATTCCATAAAGTTATAAAAGGTACGCTATGTCATATTGTTACATCTGTGTTAATACTTTCAATTTATTTGCTAATTTCTTTTGCTGTTTTACTCATTTTTAGTGTTATCTCAGCTTTATTGATAAAATGCAAGAATAGGATAGTCAAAAGAGTAAAGATTTCCAATACATATTACTAAGAAAGTAATATATAATAGATGTGCACATTTTCTTTAAGTAAATATTAAACAATATGTAATGTTAGTTCTTTCTATATTTAACAAAGCATTAAGTAAAATGTTGGATTAAAACCAGTACTACACCAAGAAATACTGATATAAAAGAACCCCAAAGGAAACATACATTTCAAAAAAGAGGCACAAATATTAATACCAAACTATTGTTGTCTATATCCAGCATTAGAAGTATGCTTAGTTCATATGGAAAATTTATGGTTGCATTTTGCTTCTTATGCTCAAATGTATATTTGAATTTCATTCAAAATTAATAAAATTACTTTCATGTTTAGTAACTACTTAGTGTTAAAAATAACGTGTAAATAAACATCACTTCTCTTTTTTCCAGAGATACTCTTTTGATGTATTGTAGGTGACCACTAAATAAATATATTATTCTGTGTAATTTACCTAAAGTCCAATTCTATGTGTGAAGTTAAATTTACACTAACTTTTATATTTCATGGGAATTTACTCATTTAAAAACTAAGTTAACTCATTTAATCCTACTTTTTGCCTTAGTTTTCCACTCTATATCTAAAGGGTTTGCAGAAGTTGGTCTATTAGTTTCTTAGGATTTTTATTGTGCCTTAGAATGAAATTTGATTTTTAACTGAATCTTGTCATTTTTATGATCCAACTGCTTTAGAGGATAGCACACATCCTGCACTGGATGAGATATTGTCCCCAGTATAAGTATGATTTAAATTTGACTGAAATGTTTGCATTGGTACACTTGTTTTGTACTGAAAAAATATCACACCAAGAAGCACAAGTTTCTTTGTTCAAAGAAATTGTAATGTCACGGGGACATTAGATCTAGGAAACAAGATTTATGCCTTACTGTTGGGGCCACTTAGAAATCTGGGGTAGGACAAATGCACTCAGGAGTTCTGCGTAACTGGGGCTCTCGTTTTAAACCTTAGTGCCTGAGGTCTGCATATCTGTACTGGCACTGGCGAACATTTCTGATGATATTAATGTCAGTGAATTAATGTCGATGCATCTTTTCAAGGTTGAATAATAATCTTTGCACTTGTATTCCTAAACAGCAAAAAGAACATCTGAATAAACATAGTAATATTCTCAAATGATAGAAATTTAACACAATTTTTTTCAGTTAAATCACAAGGGCGCTAAACTATCAAATGTATTTCAAATAGGAAGGTATTTAACATTGGTAACTAGAACTTTTCCTAATTGCTGGAAGGGCCGGGGCAGTTAAGGTAAGGAAACTCCTGGTAGACTACACAGAAGCCGGGACAAAAAGGATGGTAAAAAAATCCCACCAGTGTTCTCAGCTGCCCGCTGCCCTGGAGCGGGTGACTCTCGGGAAGACAGACTGAAGTTGTTGGCCAAAACTCAGGGCGAACGTCTGTGGGGTCATTTGGCTACTGACTCCTACTTGCTCAAGAATAACTGTTCTGATGTTTCCCTGTTCTCAAATATTTTAAGAGTTCCTCTCATGAAACACATCTAACTTACTGACAAGAAATTGAATCTCAAAAAGCTTAGAAGAAAGGATGTGAGAGACCAGGGGTTTAGCTCAGTGGCATAGGACCTGCCTGGCAAGCATGAGGTCCTGAGTTGGATTCCAGGTACCCGTCCCCCCAAAAAGAGAAGTGAAATCTGATATTCTGTTTATTTTTGATACATAAATCCACTGAGAGCAATTTTACCTGCTCAAATCCCAACTCACAATTTAGTTTTTCTTTCTAATAGTCATTATTTTGTTTATTAGTAATGTACCCATTTCTTTGAATATATACTATTACTCAGTCTTTATTATGCATATCTTTTTATTGTTAAATAATAACTAACTTTCCTAATTATTTTTTTGAAGGAAAGTTACAATATGTATAGAGAGATTTGAAGCAGCATGTGTGAAAAAGCATCTAAAAAATTAAAGTTTCTGGACAGATGTTAGAAGAGTCTTGTAGAGAAAGCTATCATCATTACAATCCCAGTTCTCATTTACTCTACATCAGGCACTGAAATTTACTATCTGCAGGCCATATGTTGCCAGCGAAGCTTGATTCTATATTCATGAATCAGTTGACAATGAATAGTTAAGTTCTGCTAATTCAGAAAGGTGAAGTTGAGTGAGCTTGTTTAAATGGCAGAATATTTGTAACTACAAATTCTCTATACCATCAGAAAACTTGTGAAAAAGACCTGCCATATGTTTTAAATCGTGATGAGAATGGTTTCTCTTAAAAAAAAAAAACAAAAAAAAAAACAACTGCAACTTCATGCAGCTATAATTGAGAATATCTTAGCATTTCCATTAAAATTCTATTTTGGGAGCTTTACACTTTGCCATGAAATTGATTTTATACTGAAATTTAACATTTGAAGCTCAAGCAGATATTAAGTAAAATAATATGTTAAAATAATAAGTTATTTTTTAGCATTCTATGAGCATTTAGTAGTTTAGTGATTCAATTAGATTTCAAATATGACCCCAGACTAAGGAACTTGGTGATTCAGCAAGCCCCTCCCTCAAAACGAAAAACAAATAAGGGCTGAGGTTATAGCTCATTGTAAAGGTGCTGCATACAGTCCTCAGCACCAAAACAAACAAACAAACAAAATGATTTCTACTATTTAAAAAACTTACATCAAATGGACAATTGGTGGTGGCCCACTAAAGTATGATAATGTCTTTTCCCAGAATACTGGGCAATCTTCATAAACATTTCACTCTATTTGTTGAAAAGAACAAAAAAGGTGTTATGGCTTGTATATAGAGCTCATAGGCGGGGCTTTTGGGAGGTGGCTGGATTGTGGTTATGTGATGCCAGATCTAGGGTGTGTGGTACTGGTTTAAGAGTATACGTTAATAAAGTAGTTGACTGACTGACGTTAGCACGGTTCTGTGTGTGGCTGAATAGATTTATCGAAGAGAAGAGCCCCTCCCTGAAGAGAAGAGCCCCTCCCTGAAGAGAAGAGCCGCCTGAGTGTGTTTGACACAACCCGAAGGGTTTGTAGCCTGTTTGAATAAAAGGGAAAGGCAGGCTCCCTGCTTCCTGCTTTGCTGCCTCCTGCCTGCCCTGCCATGAACAGACATTTCTCCTCTGTGAGGCCCCTCTGCCACACCACCCTGCTTTGGAGCCAGCTGACTATAGAATGAAACCTCTACAAACTGCGAGGGGAAACAACCTTTTCGTCCTTTACCTTGGGCGTGGGTCAGGTATTGTGTCTCTATGAGGAGAAAACTAAGACAGATTTTGGGACCTGACAAATGGGTTGGTTGCTGTGACCGTACCTGACCATATGTTCCAGGATCCTTTAGAACTGGCTTTCGGGAAAAATTTGGAAAGGTCTGGAGATGCCAAGAGAAGAAGATGCCCTGGAATACTGTGAGCTGAGCTTGGTATGAGCTGCTTGTTGGAGCTCAGAAGACAAGAATGCAGCATTCAATACAGATGGAAAAGCCCAGGCTCAAACGTTTTCAACTGGGAACAGTGGGACAGCTGGACAGTTGGACTCCAGATCATGCATTGTGCTCTGCCTAAAAATGTGTCTGCATTTTGCTCCTGTCCAGGAACTGAGATTGAGATTAAATGCAGTAGACCAATTAACCTGGAAGAAGGAATTTCAAGGCAGTTCAAGGTTGAGGTGGTGACATGGTTACTGTTCAGAACTTTTAGCCAGATCTAAGTTGAGGATCAAGAGCAAAGGGACCAGCAAAATGCGTGAAAACATTTTGAGTTTGGCCAGAAACAAAGCTCCACAAGAGCTGTGGACTGACAGGAAATTGGAAGATGGCCTGAGGGCATCGCAAGTACCAGCAGTATTCTGCCTTTTGCAGCCTCAAAGTTACAAAGGAAAAGACTTCAATTTGAGAAGAGAGCCCCAGAGCACCATGTTCCAGGTTGGTGGTGGCCTAGAGCATTTCTTCCTCTAGATTCTTTCACAGCACTCAAAAATCCAGGCACTCAGCTCCTATAGCCGAGAGTAGGAAGCCTGACTTCTGCTCCAGCAGGTGGCAGAACTGTGTCATCCTCGAGGTGCTGGTTTTAGGTACAAAAGGAAAGCAAGAGCAGTGAGGTCGGGAAGATTCCACTATGAGTGCGGAAGGTGGCCTGGGAGGGCAGGCAGCGTGCCCCTGAGGGGGCAGTGTGTGAAGCTGTGAGTGTGAAGCAGAAGGTGCACTGGAGACCCCAGAGGCTGGAAAAACCAGGAATGTGGATCATTTCAGAAGAGAGAAGCCATGGGAGCTACAGCCTCCAATGGTGCTATGGGGCAGAGTCGCCTTTGGAGTTCACCCTTGCCACAGATTGAAACTTAGTGTTTTCCCTGATGGTCTCATTTTGGTCCCATTCCTTTCTATCCTCCTATTTCTACCTTCTGGAATGGGAATGTTTATCTTGTGGAATTGAGTGTCAGAAGTATTTAACTTTTTTTTCATTTGTACAGGGTCTGGGAGATAAGAGTTTGCTTTACCTGGGAGCACCTGCTTTAAAGGAGACTTTGCACTTGGACTTTTCAGGGATGTTGAAACTGTTAGCGCTTTGTCAACTTTTAGAGATGGACTAAAAGCCTTTTACATAAAGGATGCACATGAGTCTTTTGGGGGCCAGGGGCAGAATGTTAGGGCTTGTATCTAACGCCTCCCAAAGGCTTATGGGCTCATAGGTGGGGTCCTGGGAAACGGCAGGATCTAGAGTGTGTAATACCTGCGTTAAAGGTGCATGGTTATAAACTGGTGTTCTATCCAGGGTGACAGGTCCCAAGAACAAGGTGCCCGCAGATGAAAAGAAAAGTAAGACAGACAAGAAAAACAAGAGAGGCAAAAGTCTAGGATTGGAGGAAGACAGCCTCTTGGACTGCAGCCCCGATTACCAACTCAGTCACCTTTTATTGAGCGAGAACCAAGGGTGTGGCTAGTACAAATGGGCAGATACCAAAAGTTTTAGTAATTAAAGCATTATCCTTCTCCAATTCTACCTCTTATGCTGCTGGCAGCAATCCCCTGGTGGGCCTCCCACACCCAGCACCATGCTTACTCAGTTCAGCTGGGGGTTATAAGTTGATCACCAGTTATCAATCCACTACAATCACAGTCCTTACTTCCCATTAATTTTTACAAAGCATGGCAAGACTATAAAATAGGGATCTCCTGCAATTCAAGTACACGCTTATCTTCAGGTGAAAGGCTTCAGTTCATTTTTGCAACAATAAACAATTCATTGTGTGTCCTCAATGCTTTCTAATCAAAGAATGTCCTTCTCCACAATAAATTACACCTCTGATTAAAATTAGGGTCGTTCTGGCTGTGGCTGAAAGGATTACTGAAGACAGAAGACAAGCTTTGGGTATACTTGTCACCACTCAAAATGTTTGTAGGGTGTTTGAGATAAAGGGAAAGGCAGGCTCGCTTTCTGCTTTGCTTCCTCCTGCCTACCATGGCATGAACTGATCCTTCTCCTCTTTGATGCTGCTCTACCATGTTCCTCTGCCTTGGAGCCATCTGTGGAATCCACCGTGGACTGAAAGCTCTCCATACTGTGGGCTGCAATAAACCTTTCCTCCTTCAACTTTTTCAGTTTGGTATTGTATCTTAGCAATGAGAAAAATAACTGAGAAAAATGTCTACTGGTAGCAAAACTAGTGGTGGGAAAGTGAAATTCCCTGACCTTCAAAACCTCAGTTTAAAAGCAAAGGATATGTTGCACACTCTTTGGACAGTAGTGGAAATATAGCGGGAAACCATGTGTTAATAATGAAAATTTGGATTAGATTCCAAAATTCTTGAATAGAACCTGCATGTGTAAACCAGAGAAACCTCAGGTTTGAGGAATTAGTGAAGGTCATGAGAAGAACATTCTTTTCATCTGTGATATAAAGGAATATCCTTACCGCCACTCCTGCACACCAGTCAGAATTGGTACAAATTATCAGCTCAAAGATTTTGTAGGATGGCCCCACTCCTAGCAATGACATGGGTTCAAGAACAGCATTCCTAAGTGAAAACTGGTAATCTTCCTGGGAGTTACAGTGAATAAAACGCATAATGCTGGAGAACAATCATCTACATGCTGTCCAAGTTGTAGCGGATTCAGAGATAGCTGGGTTTCCGCCTGCAGTTCCATCATTATCAACTTCTGCGATTTTGGCCCTGCAATGGCCTGCCTAAGGATCAGTTTAGTGGTCTATAAAATGGGCTGGTAAAGTACATCTCACAGGCTTTTCAAATTAGAATTCATTAGATAAATGTAAAGTAGGACTAAGATGTTTAAGATATAATAAAAGTCAATAAAACATTTACTCTTTTGTTACATAATATTTAAAATAATTACTTTTCCATCGAATGGACCCATCCTAACTCCTGTATGACTTATTATCAAGGTAAAACGTTTCATCTGATTACTTTTGACTTTTCCTCTGATAATGACATCTTATCCGTGGATCTCAGGAAGGTGAGAAACAGGCAGATAATAAAAGTACTGTGCCTTAGGATTAAAAACAAATTAATTTTATCTAAGGCTTATCATATGACAAAGCAGCTGTTTACTTAGACCTACACTCCACGTCCATCGGCATTTACTTCAGAATCTTCAGGTTTATTGGTTGGCTTGTAGATTTAGTCCATTTAATAGCTGCTGTAAATGCTGAAATTTAACATTCATATGGCTTTCTTATTTTCTTCTTTCACTTTTAAAAATTTACCAGAAAACATTCATTGAGCTCTTAGTGTAAGCCAAACACATTGCTAAAAACTGGTAAGGAAAGGAAAAAAGGAATCAGTAAAATATGTTTCTTGGTCTCCAAACTTTCAAGGTTCAATGGGTGATTCTACTAGGAAATCATTCTCATAGCATGGGATAGGAGTTGACACAGTTAGGGTGCATTTACATTAGAGTAGAATAATTGGGAAAGCTTCTTATAAAATATGATTAAACACAGTTTAAATAAAGACTTGGAGCTCAGATATGAATAAAAGGGAAAAGGATATCTAACAGCAAGAAGAACACATTAAGTTATGGGAACAAGAAATAATTTAATTGGGAAACAGTCCAAAATTACAGCAATGGTAACTCACACAAAAAGATATGCAAGTAAGTTAGGAATTCTGGTGAACAAAATATAGGGATCTATCATAGGATTTTAAGGGGGGACTGGTAAAATCAGACTTGCATATTACAAGAAGTACGCTGGTAGTTATATCAAAAATAGTAAAATTAAAATCAGCAACATCAACAAGAAACTATACAATCATTGTAGAGATATAGTCAAGATTTTACTATTCTGTAATGTTGGAAAAGTTATGTGACCTTATTTATTAGTTTTATGAAATTACTTCTTATGTAAGTGTATACAATAAACCTTCATAATGCAGAGGTCACCTGCCATGCATCCATATGTATTAGATTTTTATTTAAAAATATGTTGCTAAATATAAATTTTAAAATCATTTTATGCTTTGTTTGTAGCAATGTTTCAAAAGTTATCAGTTCATAAGTCAAGTACATATCATATTATTTTACTATCATTCCATTGCTTGAGACATTTTATGTGGTAATTTAAAATAAATTAAACATAAAAGAGACAATTATGGATTTGCCTCCATCCACAGACATGATAGGAATGAGAATATGAAACTCTCCTATTAATTTTTATTGTTTTAAAAATTATTTTTGTTCTTTCTCCTATTTACCTTTGATAAAGCAGTGTGCACACCCATCAGCATAGTTTTAAACTAGCATGAAAGGGTAATTTATTTTCTGAGAGTGGAACAACATGTCCAGCAATATCTTGGAGATGGTATTTTATCCCAAAATGTCTAGAAATTGGGAAAAAAAAGTTGTAAAGATCGTGATATCTAAGAGCCTTGCAATGCTCTGTGTGTCTATCATCTGATCCCAGTATATGTTTATTGTACGCATAGTATAAATACTGAATTTAAGCTCATCTTTTTATAAGTAAGCCATTCCTATTGTATAAAAATATTGTGTATATATCATATTAATTAAAGCCTGCATATTTTTCCTGGACATTTTCTTTGTTTCCCGGGAAAGATGCACTCCTGTTAATACATTTGTCCCATCAGTATTTATATAGATTTCACTCACCATAGCCAAAATGAGACTTATGGTGTTGATGGTTAAAATTAAATAGTAATCAACCAGCTTGTATCACATGGCTTGTAACTAGATGGCCCCCTGAAGCTTCATGCAGTCGCAGGTCAGCTGTTGCTTGTGAACTTGCTGCTTGCTGCCCTCCGCTTGCCCTGCTTTGCCATGTGCTGTTTCTCCTCTGTGGTACCCCTGTCGCTGTGCCACCCTGTCTTGGAGCCAGCCAATTATGGACTGAAACCTCGACAAAGTGTGAGTTGAAATAAATTTTCCTCCTTTAAGTTTGGGTGTTGGGTCTGTTTGGTTTGGGGATTTTGTCTTAGCTGTGAGAAAAAGAACCAGGATGCTGAATAACCGGGTAAGTCTTATAGGAAACAAAATACAAGAAAATTACCGGCAGTCAGGAGCTACTTGCACATGCTACTATGGGTTCAATGTGAAATGTTTCCCCAAAACTCAGTTCTTAAAGGTTTGATTCCTAATGCAGCAATGTTCAGAGGCAGGGCTTTGCAAGGTGATTGAATTGTAAAGATTCAAAACTTCATCAGTAGTTTAATATATTCTCTTGATAGTATTATAATTTGATAGTGCTATTGGGCTATAATGGTCACTTAGGAGGAAGGGTCTACTTACAGGAAATGGGTAATTGGTGATTCTCTTTCTGCACTATGGACTGAAATTTCTTGGAACAATGGGCCAAGATAGACCTTCCCTTCATCTAAACTGTTTTTCTAATTCATTTTTTTCACAGTAATGGAAAATGAAATAACTCATATATTAGGTTAAACATTGTTTCTTCTCGTACTCTGGTCTAAATCCATATAAATTAACATTGGGATGCAAATTTACAAATTTGAGAGAAAAATATCAATGCTGTTAGTAATGAAAGTGGAAGCAATTATTAATTTTCACGATAATTTTTATTTTTGTTTATTTCTTCCTCTCCTTTTTCATCTCTTCTGGATGATAATGTCAGACAAAATCTGAGAAAATATATTTATAATAAAAGTATTGTAACTCATGACATACTTAAGAGTTGTAACACAGACAAGTAAAAAGACACCAAATGATTTCGCTAAATAAGTAGCATTTTGGGGTTTTTGTTTTGTTTTGTTTTGTTTTTTTCCGGTACCAGGAATCGAACTCACGACCTCTCGCTTGCCAGGCAGGCGCTGTGCCGCTGAGCTAAATCCCCAGCCCCATAAGAAGCATTTTTAATTGAGAATTATGTTAGGAAGCTCTTTTTCATGATTGTCATATGTAATTGCACATATTAAACTTATGTAATTTAAATAAATCACAAATTTAACATGTTGGAACTATATTTCTCTCAAGTAAAACAGCTAGCAAAAAATGTACAAATGGAGTTTAGGGTGATGGAGGGAGGACCAGGGACCCAGAAAGGATCATCAGACCAAGGAAATGACTCTCTGTGATGGGTGGTAATACGCACAATAAGTGTCCCAGCAAACTCACAGAACGTACAAGAGCAAGCATAAACATTAATGAGAACTGTGGACCTCGGCGATGATGACTGTCGGTTCAACTGTAACACATGCCCTACTTCAGAGGGACGTGGTGATAATGGCGGAGTATGCATGTGTGGAGCAGATACATATAGGAAATTGAAATTGAAAAGGGCAAAGTTACAAAAGACATTTTAGAAGTCCCAAGGCATATTAGAATTTACATTTGCAAACACATACTCCAGTCAGTCAGAGCATAAAGAAGAAACAGACAAATTCATAGACATATATAGTTTATCCAAGTTAAATAAATAAAATATAAAAATTATAAACAGACCAATAATAACAATAATAAACAATGAGATTGATGTAGGAAAAAATCTGTACCAATTAAAAATAATTCCAAGACCTAGTGTATTTACTGTTGCATTTTCCTGAATCTTTAGACAAAACCTGACATCAATGCCTCTCAAAGTTTTCCATGTCATAGAAAAGGAGAGCTTGCTTCCAAATTCACTCTATGAGATCAGAATTACCATAATACTAAAACTGAATAAAGATCCCACAACCAAAAGTAACTACAAACCAATATTCCTGATGCAAAAATCTTCAGAGATACTTCAACAATTCATTAAAAATTAAACCCTATAGAATGACCCAGTTTGTTTCATCCCAAAGATGCAAGAATGTTTCAGTATACATAAATCCATAATGTAGTATACCACATACATAAAATCAAGGGAAAAAGTCACATGATCATCACAATAGCTGCAAAAGAAGCCCTAGAGAAAATCCAGCATACTTCATGACAAAAACACTGAAGAAAATAGGTATAGAAGTATCTTACCTCAAAATGGAAAAGGCGTACATGAGAAGCCTACACCCAACATCACACCAAATGGGATAAAACTAAAGTATGTCCTCTAAAATTATCACTGAAGAGTATCCACTCTCACTACTTCTGTTCAGTGGATTACTCAAAGTTTAGCCATACCAAATAAGCAGGAGAAAGAAATAAAAGCGATATACACAGGGAAGTAGGAATGTGTTGATTTGGGGCTTATTTTGCAAGGGGAACAACATAATACAGGACACATACTTTATATGATTATTTATAAGTCACCCAAAGAACAGTATACCAAACAGCAGGGAATCTGTCCACACACTAAGACCAAGGAATCCAGTTGAAGGCCTGGATCCCACAACAATGTCCTACATGAGTTGAGCTGAATACCCAGAGCTCATAATAATGCTTCCCATGAATCCAACTGGAGGCCCAGAGCCCATCATGCCTCATGCAGACCTGTTTCACGAATCTTCTGGGAAGGCCCAAAGGTCAGTGGTGGAATCTACAAAGTCTGTGCCAACAGGATGAAGGACATGATCTGTGCTAGCAGGCTGAGGGATCTGCACTGGAGCTAGGAAATGATGCTCAGAAGAACCAGAGCTCCCCCAAAAGGTACCACAGCCTTCGTCGGCAACAGTGAGGTCCTGAGCTCCTCCAATGATCAGGATGGCCGAGTTCCCATCAGGGAAGCCAACGCAGCAAGCTTTTCCAGGAGGCCGGCAGTGCACCATCTTCCCCTCTAGAACCAGGAAGCCATGCTCAAAGTGAGGACCAGAGCTCCCCAAAGTTAACTGAAGCCATTCTCAGTGCCAGCAAGGTCCTGAGCTCCTCGGAGGATGAAAATAGCCAAGTTCATCAGGAAAGCCAACTCCCCACAGTCTCTCTCAGCTCCCAACAGCCCACTTCTTCTTCTCCAGCTCTGCCTCTTATGCTGCTGGCAACAGTCCTCAGGTGGGCCTCCCACACCCAGCACCAGAGTTACTCAGTTCAGCTGGGGGTTATAAGTTGACCACCAGTTATCAATCCACTACAAGTAATTTAAATTATTCCTATTTGCAGTTGATACAATTCTTTATACAGAACACATAAAAACAACATACTTTTAGATCTGGTAAGCAAATTTAGCAATGTGGCAGAATACAAAATTAACACACAAAAATCACTCACTTTCTTGTACACTAATAATGAACACACCAAGAATGAAATCAGTAAAACAAATTCCATTTACAATAGTTTCAAATAAATTAAATACCTGAGAATCAACCTGACTAAAGAGTTTAAGAACCACTACAATAGAATAGCAAAATTCTACATAGAGACTAAAAAGGAATTACAAAAATGAAAATATATCATTTGTTTTTGGATGAAAGAAACTAATATTGGGAAAATAGCAATATTACCGAAAGCAATTACAGATTCAGTGCAATCCCTATAAAAATATTGAAAACATGATTTGTCAGTAGAGACAGAATGATCTGGATATTCATAAGGAATCAGAAAAGATCTAGAACAGATGAAGGAATCCTGAACAAAAAGAGACATAACTGGAGACATCATCAATACAGATTTTAAATTATACTTCAAAAATATAATAAAAATCACATGATAGAATCACAAAAGCAGACATACAGTTCAACAAAATAGAAGACCTGGAATCAACCTCATGCATACGCACTCATCTGATTTTTGACAAAGTGCCCAAAAATATACACTGAAGAAAGACAGCCTTTTTAACAATTGATGCTGGAAAACTGGATATCCACATACAGAAGACTTAAACTAGATTCCTATAGCTGTTTGTATTAAAATCAAATCAAATTAAATCAAAGAACTAGATATAAATACAGAGATTTTAAAGCTGCTAGAAGATAATATAGAAGAAATACTTGAAGCTGTAGGCACAGGTAGAGACCTCTTTAATAGAATGCCAGGAACACAGAAATTAATATCAAGATCAACAAGTAGCATTAAATCAATTTAAAAAGCCTTTACAAAACAAGGGAAACAATCAACAGAACGAAGACACAGCCTATGGAAGGGGAAAAAAGTTTGGTAGCTAATCTCTCCTGAGAGGGCTAATTTATCTAGTATATGTGGATAACTCAAAAAAAATAACCCTAACAAACAAATGATCCTATAAAGAACTGGGGACATGCACTGAGTAGACACTTGTCAAAAGAAAATGTGCAAATGGCCAATAAGTACACTAAAATGCTCCCCGTCTTTAGCCATCAGGAAAGTACAAATCAATACTATTTTCAGATTCTATCTTACCTCAATCAGAATGAATATTGTCAAGAATGTAAGAACAATGAATGCTGGTGAGGATAAGGGATAACGAGCTAGGCTACCTTGTTGACGGATTTGCAAAAGAGTAGAACCATGATGAAATAAGCATAGAAATTCCTCAAAAATTAAAAATAGTAATTCTATTTCATCCATCTGTACTTCTGCTGTGTGCATTTGCCCAAATAATTTCAGGCAGTGTACTCTAGTGATTGTAGTGACAAGTGCACAGCTATGATTTTGGTGGCACATTTTCCAATCTCTAAGGACTGGAAACAGCCTTCATGCTCTTAAGAGATGAGCGGATAAACAGTGACAACGGTGACACTCCCTCTCTCTCC
>NW_004955427.1:4536537-4541186 GCF_000276665.1 Chinchilla lanigera | reverse complement strand
GAAAAGAGAAAAGAGAAAAGAAAAGAAAGAAGGGGAAATTATATATATGTGTATATATATATATAGGATAGCTAACGTAGTTGTACTACTGACTTCTATCGCTTTACTGAAAGGAACAGTTAATGATTACTTGTTTGATCAGTCTTGCATGTCTCTATTTGTTTTCCTTAGAAACCACTTTGAAGATATCAATATGTAATACAACAACCATTGTTAATTTCCTATCACTTTGTTTGTGATTCAGTATTGCTTGTATTGTTCTTATGCTATTTTGTAAATGGATGTCTGTTTGTTAAAAAAAAAAAACTGGAGGCAAGATATTGAAAAATTACTAAAATATGTAACAAAAGTAAATTAAATTGTAAATCCTTGTACATTACAACTCACTATTAGTCTCAGCAACAACATAAAATTCTTAAATTTTACAGATTATGTTGGACATGGATTCTACCAGCCTTCCATATGTTTTTTATTTAAAAAAATAGTGAAAAGCAAAAAAGAACAATAGCAAAATACCAACATCACAGACAAAAACAAAACATTAAAAAATGACACAGGGTTTTAAAAACTGTTAGGAAATAAGAGTGGTTCTTATATCACATATTGTTATCTTCAACAAAATTGTTCATTTACCAAATGTAAGAAAGCAAGATTGATCAAACCATTAAAGACAATTAAAAATAATTAAGAAAACATTAGAGATGATACAGAGTTTTGCTAGACAATATGGCAGGAGATCTCATGCACCATAGTTTTAGACAAAAGTGCAAAAAGCCGATGCTAGGGAGAAGACAACCTTATTAATAACTGGCGCTTGGAAACCTGGACATCCATGCATAGAAAACTGAAACCAGATCCCCATTTTTCATCTCATGCAAAATCCAAAAATAGATCAAAGATGGAACTACAAGACTTGAAACTTTGCGATTAGTAGAGGAAAACAGTGCAGCACATCGGAAGAACAAGGTCTTCCTGAAAGGAATTCCAACAGAACAGGAAATAATCAAGAAGTAGGCTTACATCAAATTAAAAAGTCCTTCACCAAGTGTAAAACATGGAGTGAATAGATAGCCCATAGCATAGTAGAAAACTTGCAGCACAGCATTGATATAAATAATGTATAAAATACTCAAAATTTAACATCGAAAAATTGTCAGTGAATAAATGTGCTAATTAATAGAACACACTTCTCAAAAGAAGAAGTAAAAGTGGTAAATAAATACAAGAAAATGTGTTCAACATCTTTGCCTAACAAGGATGCAAATCAAGCCACACTGAAGTTCTGTGTCACCTTAATCAAATTACTGTTATCAGTGGTACAAATGTGATAAATGTTGGTGCAATGCAAAGGAAAATTATCCTTTACATTGTTCATGAAAATGTAAATTAGTATAGCCAAAATGGAACATTATTTACCCATAAACAAGAATGAAGTTCTATCATTCTTAGGAAAATGAATGGCACTAGAGATCATCATATTTAGTAAAATTAAAAAATGCACTACAATTTTTCTGCCATAGGTAGAATCTACAGAGAAAGAAAGAGATTACAAGAAAGTAACAAGGAGCCTTAGAATAAAAAAGGGAATGAAGGGCAGGGAGAGAGAAGGCAAAGTGTGTGATGGTGATAGAAATGATTAAAACACAATAGAATGTATAAATATGCCAATGTTTATACACTGGCATATACTATATATATGTATATATATGTATGTATGTATGTATGTATATGTATATCTATATATAGTCCTGTGTAATTAGTATGCACTAATCAAAAAGTGGAAAAAAGATGCCAGAAGGCAGGTATACTGAGAAAGGCATAAATCTGTGATATGTTCACCATCACATTTCCTGCCTTGGTCATGTCTCTGTGAGGTCCTGTCAGTGTATATAAAATCCCAGTTAGCTTCCTGAGAAAGCATCCTTACTGCAACTTAGAAATACAGATAGGGTTCTAATTATAATTTCTGCCTACAGAAACCTTTCCATTAGAGAAATCAAAAACTAATAGACTCATGGGCCAATTTAATTTATTTCATCAAAAGAAAAATTTTGCAGAATACTGAAATAAACTATTAGATAATATTGTGATTGTTTTCTTATATTCTATCATCTTTATTTTAAAATCTATATATTTAAATGTCTAGATTATTATAATTTTATATAACAACCAAAGACATAACAAAGCATCTATTTTTTTCTAGAACCATTTCATTTATAATACAGATGATAAATTTTAGTCATCAAAATCAAAAGCATCTATTCACATTTCTAAATATTCTAAAATTCTGTTGGTATGTAAAAGAAAATAATGAGTAACATTACATAATTGATTACTGGCTATCATTACTTAATGAAGTTTCATCAGAATCTTATTGTAAAACTAGAGGAAATTAAAGATGTAGGTCATCTTTCCACAACATAAAATAAACAATTATTAAGTATTAAGCTTATAAAGTTGCTTTGCACAAGTAAGTTTTAAATGTGTTATAGACACAAACTTCTGTATGTTAGGATTTCCCCTTAAAAACACAGCTTATGGTATTTTATGAATGAACCTAGAGTCAAAGTTTGCATATTTCTAGGTTACAGACTAAGTTTTCATAATAATTTCAATGAGATTTTAAATTAAAAAGAAATTACAATATGCAGAATATATTAAAATTTCCTCTTTCTACCCAAGAACAAAACATGATTAAATATCATCTAATCAGAAAAATGTTACAGAGATTCCAGTTTTATTTAAATGCACTAAGTGCTATAAAATTGCATCAACAATCTTTGTGTTTCATTACATATCCAATAAAACATAAGAAATATATCTTAGTAAACTTTCTTTCATGTTTCTGCATTTCATTTATGATATTCAAGCATCCAAACAAACTTGATTAAATGTGCCATTTCTGCTTGAATTCTTTCTCCTTTTGCTACCAATGAATCTCAAGTCTGGGTCTTCAACCTAGTTGAATATATTTTAGTGTTCAATTACTGGATTATAATTATTTAAACTTTTAAAATTTTGTTATTTTTATATATATTCATACTAAGCTACTGTTAATATGTATTTAACAAATATGCACATGACATTTATGTCATTAAAGATTCGTCTATTAGTACCATTACTTATGTTTTAAGTAACAGTACTAATATATAACAAATATGTATATGACATTTATGTCATTAAAGATTCATCTATTAGTACCATTGCTCTACAAATGTTAAAGTGGTTGAAAAAACTCCAAAGATAAAATTAGAATTTAATGTTTGTAGTTTCAAAACAGACCACAATATTCAAATCAACATGAAAATCTAATACTAAATGAAGAATCTGCAACAATTTGTTTGTTTACTTGGTCTCTCGGTTATAGGATATGCTTTTCTTGAGGTTTTTCCCATGTTTCTAGCTACTATCTCACCCAAAATCCATTCCTAGCATCTTCATTACTTTTGTATGAAATTCGTTGTCCTGGGAGCACACTACCTACAGCAGAAAA
Organism: Chinchilla lanigera; assembly: GCF_000276665.1. NCBI lineage: Eukaryota > Metazoa > Chordata > Mammalia > Rodentia > Chinchillidae > Chinchilla > Chinchilla lanigera. Next base: position 4,537,693 of record NW_004955427.1, on the reverse strand, counting down.
ACAATAACCGCACCACACATCTGAATGTTCTTCTCCCAGAGTGCTATCTCAGCGCAAGCTGCTCAATTACTGATTTAGTTGATCTAGATTTCTCCCTTACTCCTCCCACATACCTTCTTTGAGTCTTTTATTAAGGTGTGACCATCTTCCCCACGAAGTTTAATATAACTACCCTGTACTCTCCCTGGACATACCTTTGCCTGCTTTAATCAACACCACTGTCAGATCATCCTAAGGCTATTAGAATTCTCTGCTAACTGAGCTCGTTCCCATAAGTCTCTTGGTCATGCAATTCATTGCATAAACAACTGCCTGATTAATCTTAAGTAGTATTTGGTTCATATCAGGTCCTGCTTGAAAACTGGCACTGCAACTCTATAAAATAGTACACTGTCAGTCCCACATATAGGACTCTGATAAATTAGCTGCAATCTCTTTTCACTCAGAATATCTTTACTAGTGCCTTCTAAGTGGAACTTAAAAATTCTTGTTGGGAGGAATAAAAGCAAGAAGCAAGACAAAAAGTTTACCCTCTCAGAAATGATATTCCAAACATCCTTGCTCTTGAGGCTCAGGCTTTATTTTCCTGACCAATGATCAAGCAACGCACACTCCATCAACATTTCTTCATAGACCAACTTCAAGGGCACCTGTTTGTGTCACCCTCCATTGAAAGAGAAAATGTTTATTCCTCACCCTTAGTTTTGTTTTCTCTTGGCATGGAGAGATGGGAAATTTTCTACCCTAGAGTAAAATGCTCCAGAGTAACCCTTCATCTACTTTTCTACAAACCTTGACTAGGTCCTCATAGAAGGAAAGATGAGCTAAGTGATTGGTAACATAAAAGAGCATACAAACCTCTGTCCCCGGTGCCTTTAAAATCTTCTGCCTTTTGGAGCAGCTTGTTCTTGAGCTGTCTCCTCTCTTTTGCAATAATTAGCCCATACCTGAATGGAATAAAGATCTATTGTTTCTCAACTTTGCCTGTTATGAACAAATGTAATAAACTCTTCAAAGAGCATCAAATATCCACATGTGTCAATACATCCAGTTTCTGGTATTGGCTTTACATCTAGTAGTATAATAGATATGTATGATGTGTTCATCCATTTCTCTATTGACTTATAATTTAGCAGAAAAAATTCTAATCCCCCTT
>NW_004955427.1:4518168-4536437 GCF_000276665.1 Chinchilla lanigera | reverse complement strand
TACAGGCATACACCACCACACCTGGTTCACAAATAATCATTACATTATTCTTTTCACATATTTTAAAAATGTAATGGACTGTAGTCAAATTACTTATTTTATGTCTACTTTCTCAATACCAAAAATACCTCTACTGGCATTATTTACTAAGCTCTTTTACATTATTTGTAATACTGTATAATAATGCACTTAATCATGTTTATTTCATAGGATTAATATAACATCATACACATCATATTAATATAACATCATATATATATAAGTATAATTTGAGACAAGTAGTTTGGTATGTAGTTCAGGCTAGCTTTGAATGCACTATGCAAAACAGAGTGTTTTGTGGCTTATATGCTGTAGAAATCATTTGAAGGACAATAATGAGCTCCAAAGTATCAGAGGATTCCTCCTAAATGAAAGAAAATGAACTTGAGGCCTAAGTAAATTTCACATTTTAATACATTTTGAATAAAAGGCAGGTAGTTCTGGTTAAGGAAATTCATAGCTGGTAAGAAAAATGTGAAATGAAAACGATGGAAGTATAGTATGTTGATTAGGAAAGTAGAGAACAATGTGTGATGCAGATAAATTTTAAAAGTCATCCTCCACAAGACACCGCCTCACTAGAAGTTAAGCACCACCTAAATGTTGTGGGAACTATTAACCAAGTACTTGATTGTGTTTTTCTACTGAATGAAAAGCAGGAGTTTGTAAGAATCAGTTAGATAATTCCTTTATACCTTGAGATCTTATGTCACACTTCAAACAGTGACACAAAAATATGTGGGAAAAAGCATTAGAGACATGATATAAAATGAACTTCCACTTTAATTCAACAGAACAAGGATATAGAGAAGGAACGATTTCAAGCAAGCCTCAAAGGAGTCAAGTTGGGTTTTTCACAATAGTCACAAAGGGGGCAAATGATAAGTGGGACTTACTTATTTTTAAATCCACTGGTTCTAACAATTTGGCTTGCATGTGTGACTGCTGTGAAGGAGAGGGGTCAATTATCTGAACGGAATATCGGCACCTGAATTTGGGAAACATTGGAATTTAGAACTTTATTTAGAAACACAGAGATGCAAAATACTTTGGAGTGGAGAATTACAAGTGATATTTCTGTACATGTCCTATCTCCACATAAACCTTACAAGATTCCTCAGCTTCATCTCTGTTTAAAAATGGTTATAAACTGTGCTTTATAGGCTGGATAATTATTTAGATGCCTGTTAGATGGACCTCTGGATATACTTCCAGCAACAAATGAAAATCATTCTATAGAAGTCTATAAGTAAAAACAACTACTGTTGCTCCTCCTCCTCCTCCTCCTCCTCTTCCTTCTCCTCCTCCTCCTCCTCCTACTTTTACTGCTACTGCTACTGATAACACTAGCAGTAATTCTTTAGTGTCTGTATAACTACCCTCTCTGAGCCAGGAAATCTATATAAATTCACATAGCTGCTATCACTGCCAAAACATGGCAGACAATACACATCAAACTTTTAAAACTATCTTCACTATTGTAGTTCTATAACACTTTCTGAAGATCTCCCAATTTTCATGAAATTCAAGGTACAAATTGTGAAAGCCATTTGTTCCTACTTAGAAGAAGTGCTCATGATGGATTAGAAATCTCTTCTTCAAATACAAATCACTTTTATCTTATTTTTTGTTGTTGCTGTTTTGTTTTTTTCCGGTACCAGGAATGGAACTCACGACCCTGCACTTGCCAGGCAGGCGCTGTGCCGCTGAGCTAAATCCCCAGCCCCCACAAACCACTTTTAAATGAAAAATAATCTAAGTCTCCACCATGGGTAGGAAAGACAACTCTAAGTTTCCTGACATGTCGTGTGTAATTTTTGGCAGCAGTAATTGGTTTAACAAGCATAAGGAGCCTGAAAGTACAGAAAAGGAAATATTCTTTATTGACTGCTGGAGATTGATTTCTCAAGTCCAATATCATCCTCAGCTTAAATTTATAAGTGACATATGTAATTACATAAGATGAACTTGTTACACTCACTACCCACTACCCAAAAATAGGGAAAAGTTGAGGAAGAAATATATTCTTAAAAACAGGTGTTCCTTAACAACTGCCAAAGTTGTGTCAATAATACTGAGTACAGGGATGCAACCAATTAACAGCTATTTTGAAGATGTCATTAAAACCCTAGGCCAATGGAATATTTTGTTAAAAATAAAATATAAGCAGCTACCTTTTGTTTCTGAAGAGAAAATAGATTTTTATATTTGAATGTTTATTAGACCAAAATTTCCCAAGAAACATATGTATTCAAAGAAGAACTAGCTGACAGACAACTATTCTCACAAACCTAAGCTGAATAAATAAGCTCAGTAAAGACCCACAGGAATAGAGACTTCAACTTGTGAAGCTAATATGTCTGCACGTTTTACATTGCTCAGGTTAGCTTAATTGAAATGGTGACTGTGAATGCCTTCTGTTTGTTTTAACCAACTCCTAGTGTTAATAGAAGGGATTTGCCAAATATAAACTTTAAGACAGGCCTTGTAAATTCATGGGAATTTGAAAATTAATTGGGCTTTATCCTCTTCAAAGTCAATATTCACAGTTAAAAACTGATTTGGGAGCATGAAAATTATAAAGAAAATGTTGGTTTTCATGCAGTAATAAACTATGTTTTAAAATAATGAATTAAATTGAAGCACTCCATGGCTTAACATTAGTGCTTGCAGAACATGTGTGTTTGACTAAATACACGTTTGTCGTGTTTTCCAGCTCCATTGGCTCCTTGGATTAAAGCAGGTGTTCATAGCAGTATCAAACATTCCACATTTTGCCAGCAATTGGTTTAAATAACATCATAGGCAATATAGTCACTGTATTTGCTGAGATTACTCTCATACACTTATTGATCATAAATAACTGTAGGAAGGGGCACAGCTGTCATTTCACTTGGACGTGGAAAACTCATTTATCAAGGATGACTGTACTGCATGTTCTAAGAATTTCCTTTGCATAGATTTATTCATGCAGACTTGCCTCCTTCAATCCCCCAGAAAAATCTTATAGAAAGACTGATGCTTCCATTTTGCTGAGAATTCCTGTTTCTCAGATTTGGATATGTAGTTATACATCTGGACTTTGCACAGCTGCTTTCCTTTTGCTGTTGATGTCAATGACTGATAATTTGCTTTAAATAGGTTGGCCATTTGGCCTCTGTAGTAAGCAGAATGGTGCCATATATTTTTCTCTCACTCCCATTCACAAAGACATCTAACTCCTAATCACCAGAAACTATGAATATTGCATCATATATAGCAACAATATACTTTGTAGATTTGATGAAAGATTTTATATAAAGAGATTATTTTGGCCTACCAGGATGACTCTAATGCATTCATATGGTCCCTATAATAAAGTAGAAGAGATTTTAGTCAATAAAAAAAGAGTGATGATAAAACTAGAGGTTAGAGTCATGGATTTAAAGACAGAGGAAGTTAGCCATGAGTCAAGAGACACAGGATGACCTTTACAACCTGGGAAGACATTGAAATGAGTTCTCTCAAAAACCCTCTGGGAGGAATACATCCCTGTGACCCATTTTAGATATCTTCTGAACCCTAGAAACTTAAGAAAATAAATTTGCATTAATTTGAGCTATGAAATGTTTGATAATTTTGTCACAATAGGAAACTAATACAACTTTGTCAAAGAGCAAATGAAATAAGCCAATTATTAGTTTTTTCAATTTTGGTTTTTGAGATAAAACTTAAATATATTGGGATCATAGGTACAAGTATACATTGTGAAATGATTGCCAAAATCAAGCCAATTAACATGTCTATCAGGGGCTGGGGATTTAGCTCAGCGGCAAAGCGCCTACCTGGCAAGCGCAAGGTCGTGAGTTCGGTTCCCGGTACCGGACAAAAACCAAAAAAAAAAAAAAGAACATGTCTATCATCTCACATGGTTATCTTGCGTATGATATATATATATGTATATATATATGTGGTCTATTTTCTTAGCAAATTTCAAAAATATACTACATTATCATTAATAATAATCAGCATACTGTACATTAGGTCTACAGAAATTATTCTCGTAAATAACAATTTGTAACTTTGGCCGACATTTTCCTATTTCTCTCACTTCCCCAACCTTGCTACCCACCTTTCTACTCTCTGCTTTTATAAGTGTATATCAAAAGATCACATTGTACAATTTAAAGGTATATATTTTTGGTCAATTATGGCTCAATAGAACCAAAAAAGTCACAGATGTTATGGGTATCTATTGATGTTTGTGGAAAATCTTTCACTCTATTTAACTACTTTGAGAACAAGATATAGAATATTTCTATTAACCCAGAAAGTACACGTTGGTGTTCTAATCACAGACTCAGCATAGTTCTGTGAACTATAGGATAGTGTAAGTGACACAGATCTGTTAGCAAGTGGGAGAAAATACAGAGCACATGGCCAGTATATCACACTCACTTTCAACGAACGATGATAGAACTGACCTTCCACAACTGCAGTTTTTACTAGTATCTTCCAAGTGTCCCTTTTCCTCTTTTCCTTATTTGTGGAACAGAAATTTGTTAATGTATCACAACATGTCCAGGTTAAAATTTATGTCTTGAACTTAGGGTTGCCTCTCTTATAAAAATTGGACTCATCCTATAAATAAAAGTTTATCTTAATTTTCTGATCTGTATCTTTTATCTCTTCCTAAGTTTGGCATCACCGTTTTACCCCCACCCTCAACAGAGGTGAAAAGGAGAGCATCATTGCTGTCATTGGAACAATCATCTATCTTGAGATCAAAGCCAAAGAGTTAAAGAAAATCACAGTAATGTCACCCTTCATATCCTCAAGCCAATAACCCTTGTCCTTATTGTTATTTCTTATTATTTTTGTTAAACCAGAGCAAAAGATGAAGCCGGTGTTAGTTACTGAGCCCAACACTATTGTAACTCATAGAACGCTAGCGCTGTTTATAACGTTAAAGTGTCTTAGAACTGGAGACACAGAAAAGCACTGTCATGGAATGCAACAGCTCATGCTGAGTTTAATGATATTAGTAAAGTGATTACACTAATATCAGTATTAACTGTTACATAGAGCTCTACTCAGGCAGTAAAAACTCTTACCCAAGTAAACTGAAGCTAAGGAGTGAATTTGGGGGGAAAAAAATAAAGCACCTAAGTAGGAAGAAAATAAAGCCCAGTGCAAGTTAAACAACATGAGTAAGACCACGGAAACGGAGCAGTCCCATGCTGTTCCTGGACACATAGCCAGTCAGTTTTCTTGATCATGAAAGTCTGGAATTTAGCCAGTAATTTGTGTATGTTTTCTTATCACTGTAAATTGTACGTGTGTAATGTTACACTATGGTATTTGCCATTTCATATTTATTGTTTGAAATACTTTTCTCAGGTACCTGAGTTCAAATAGCAGGTTTTGTTCATCTTTCTTCTCTGAGTTGTAGCAGTATGTCTGAAACATCGATGGTAATATATATATATCCTCCAATGTTAGGTGATAAAAATGCAGAAAATACTTGGTTTAATATTGAGATCTTCACAATAAAATATTCAGAAGACAAAGATATTTTCTCAAGCTGGAACTTTAAAAATAAAATTACCACCTCAATGTTATGTCTGAAAGAAGAACAGGAATCCCCAAAAATGTCCAATTAGGAATCCATGAAATACACCATGAATGAAATCATCATTTCCCCAATTAGGACAATAAAATAAGTATTATAAATAAGGATGCACATGGAAAAATAATAATGAAATAGCAGCAAGTCAGTACATGTATACATGGAGAGAAATAAAACATGTTCATTGTATTAGTAAAACTGGCTAAATATAGCTGTACCTTGGTATCTGAGAGGAATTTGTTCTCTGACCTCCATTAATAACAAAATCTACAAATGCTTATGTTCCTTATATACAGTGGCATGGTATTTTTGTATAATTTATGTACATCAGCCTTATAATTGAAATCATCTCCAGACTGCCTATCGGTAATACAGTCCAAGCACTCAATACTTGCAACACTGTGTTGCTTACAGACTACCAACAGAAGAAAGATGTCTATACATGTCCCTTACAAGTGCATTTTTTCAAAAACTTCAGCTTCTTATTTGGAGCCATGGTTATGGAACCATGGATATGGAATTGTAGTCTCAGATGACAGACCAAAATATTCTTTCAGATAAGTAATTTACTTCAAGCAGAAAGAATTTTGACTTTGTATGTGGTGAATTTAACCAGTGGGAGACAAGGATACCCAGGTAGAAGTCAGGTAGGTTTAGAGATGCAAGGTGAGGCTTAGGAAAAGGTAAACATGGAGATACTGTTTCAGCTGAAGATATTTAAGCTGCTAATGAATTATCAAAAGGTAATTGATTTAAAACACAGTTTTACGGTGCTCCAGCTTGTGGAGTATGATCCCCCTAACAAGATGTTATTGAGAGAGTTCATGGAGAGTGACAGAAGAAATTGATAACAAAAACATATATATAATGTTAGAGAGAGATTAAAGAAAATTGGTCGTTCAAAAGCTCTGTATTCAATAAGAAAAGAAATGTTTTGTGACATTAAAGAACAAAATTTCAGTCACGGTATAGAAGAGGTTATACTTCACGGTGTTAAGATCTACGTGTTTCATGAAGAAAAACTAGCAGTGCAAAGGTTATTCTTTGATAACTGATGTAATTCAAACTAGGGGCAAAATATGAGGTAACTGGAAGGCTTGCTCATGTCCAGAAGTAGATAAATCTGAAAACATATTCTACTTCCAAGCTTATAATGTGCCTATCACAGTTTCAGAAATGCTAGCAGGGCAAATAGATGCCTGGATCAAGCAAATTACAAAAAATTTCAGTACTCAGAGCAATAGCTATATCAGCAGGGTATCAGCTTTTGTACCAGAGCCCTGCTCCTTGATTCCCAGAAAGCAATGTGAAAAGCCTAGGAAAGATGCCTACACACACAGTAGATTTAATTACAGGAAAGTCAGAGCTTAGGGAACCCATTACAGTGGTTCATAAGCTTATCTTCTTTTTGTCATGTAAAACAGATATTATAATTATCATGCTGCAACAAGTTCACCTTTTCCACAGGAAGAGGTTATCTCTCTCTTCCAAAGCTATTTTCTGTATAAATATCCATAAAGAGATAGTCCAGAATGAAGTTAATCAATACCTTGTCTTGCAATAGATGCAGAAATTTGGAAGATCCGTGGAGAACTGTCTCTTAATAATTAAATTGGAAAGTAAAACTTTAATATGTGGGAAACTTTAGAATGTCTATTAGCAGAAAGACAAAACCTCAAGTGAAAAACATTTATTGATAGTGGAGAAAAGAAAAATAACAAAATCATGAGGCAGTAACAATGGATTAGTATCAAGCAAAAACAATAAAATAATATTGCAAGAAATGAGTAGCTTTGGAGCAATTTTACTTGAAAGCAAGATTGTGCAGTCATGTCAATATTTGCAGAAAATTAGAAACCCAAGCAATATTCTATGCATGAGTACATAGGAAGGAGATAATGTTTCAATAAGCATATATCATACTCTATATTATTAAATGGGGTACGAAGTGGATAAAAAATTAGTCAGTGTATATTACATGAACTCAGCAAGAAGAAACTTCTATTATTGTTGAATTTAAGCACAAGCTTATGTGATACTTTCTTGAGCTGTCTCAGTCAGATTTGTGAGTAAAGACAGATTTCACTAATATTGTATCACCTGAGCTGAGATTTAGGTACAGAGTTACAGAAATAGAAGAATGGGGTTTTCACATGTAAAATACAATTTAGCCCCAGGAAGATCACACAAGCAGACCTTACTGTTAACAGCTCTGTACTCTGACACTCCTCTGGCTTCAGCTTTATTTAAAGACAGTTTACTTTGACCTGCTAGTAAATTCACATCCATTCACTCTGGACACGAGCCCAGCAGTTGAACAGTTGTAAGGCCATCTACACTGAGGTATCTCTACCCGAGTTACCTAATTTATTGGTCTTTAATTACAAATTCAAGCAAGGAGTATTTACTAAATATCATTTTTCTACAAATGAAAGGGCAGATTTACCAAGCAGTTAGTTGACACTGTCTCCTCTATTCAGCATTCATGGAGGCTCTGCACGGGCTCCGAGCTGACCCAAACGGAACCGGCACATGCAGGTGCTGGGCCCTTTTCCTCTCAGAGTCACGCTAGCAGCTCTAACAACCATGCTTTTTCGGAAAAAGTTTCCATTTTCATTCCTTCCTTTATTATCAGTTGTAACTTCCAATGCAATCTTCCATGATGACTTCTTCAGAGTTTGTTCATTTTATTCGTAAGCCTTTGCTATGTATTCCATAAATTTAGATGCATATTGTCAAATCTCTATTCATGAAACGCCAGGGAAAGTGATCAAGCATGTCTTGAATATTTATTATCTAATACTGTAGCACAGTTTCAAAAGCTTTTTAACTTATTGAAAAAGTCTTTCAAAGGCTTTGTTTCTCTGCCTGCAATTTCTCAAGAATACATGTTGTCTCTGTAGAATAGTGCTCATAATCCTTACCTCATCATGTAGCTCATCACTGGCCCTATTGAGCTGAGCATCTATGTCATCTATATCGAAGGCTCCATCCATTCTTATTTATTGTTTTTCATTCTATCAAAGCTTTTGAATTCTGACTGACTTAATTTATTTATGCTGAGAACAGTACCAAGTTTCCCTTGAGCTGTAAGCTGAAATTGGAGGAGGAAAACCTACCTCAGAAATAAGTGAAACCTCTGAGAAAAAAAGACAACCATAGTTTGTTTTTGTTTTTGTTTTTGTTTTTTTTTTTGTGTGTGTGTGTGTGTGTGTGTTGCTAATTTCTTTCTGAGCTTTGTACACAGCAGCCATATATAATTTTATTTTGAAGACTTTATACAGTCTCTTCAGAAATTTACTAAATATATGCCTTGATCCAGGGGTGATAGTGTAAATATTTAGCAACCTATGTGACACAAGTAAAAAAAAATCTACAATTGAATCCAACAAAGTCCTGAAGGCGGCATTCTATGGCACCCATCAACCCTGCAGCACCAATATTTGATAAAAGTGAAAATCAGCAAGATTTTGAAGAGAAAAAGGATGTTTGTGATGGTTATTTACAAACCTGATCAAAATGGTTTAATCTCATAACTGTAAATCCAGGCCAATACATTCTGGGTTAATATTAGTCCTACTTTTGCTTCTTATTTATTACCAGTAAAAAATTCACAGTAACGCTTTAGTATTGTTCAAACTTCAACAATGTAATAATTTATCTGGACCTCTTGTTAACAATTTGATATGGAGATTATGCCTCATTCCTCTAAATCAGAATTTTGAGTATAGGAATCTGGCAGTTATAGTTCCCATAATCACCACTGCCAGCAGAATTTTCAGTTAAGAAGTTCAGAATTGGGGCTGGGGGTTTAGCTCAGTGGCAGAGCGCCTGCCTGGCAAGCACGAGGTTGTGAGTTCAATTCCCAGTACTGGAAAAAAACAAAAAGAAATTCAGAATTGGTAACTTACTTTACAAGGCCCACAGTACACCCTCATGCCTACTGTCCCTTGGGCAGTGCAGACATTATGAGTTCTCTATTCAAAAGAGAAAGTGGACAGCATCGAAGTTTTATAACTTGCTCAAAGCAAGCAACCAGTACTTGTGTTTTCAATTACAACAGCCTTGGGATAATTATAGTGGATAATTTACCTTCACTAGTAATTTTTGAATGGTGAAATTTCTCTTCAGACTTTCTTTTTGTAGGTTTATTTATTTTATTTTAATGTCATTTATTTTTCAAATTTGGAAGTTCATCTACTCAAATCCAGTTAGAATTCTTTGTATTGATCCTCTTCTTAAAAGCAAACACAGAATATGATTAGCATCATTAGCCAAATATTAGAACTACATTTCTATCATTGAAGGTTCTTTTGTAAATGAAAATAAATGTAAAAGGAAGACATTTAATTTCCGTACAATGCACATTAAATTAAAAGTAAAATGAAAGTAACAATCAGGCCTGAAGGCCTGTCTATCACCTCTCTTTGAGTCACTTATTTGGGCTATAGAATATTGTTGGTTTGTTTTTCTGCTCTGCCTGTTGAAAATAATTATGGATAGGTATATATATACATATAATTATGGATATATACATATATATTTATAATTATGGATATATACATATATATTTATAATTATGGATAGGTATTTTATGTATATATATATGTATACACATATATAATTCTTTTTTGGTGGTACCAAGTTTCAAACTCATGACCTCACACTTGCAAGGCAGACACTCTGCCACTAAGCTATATCCCTGGCCCAGTTATGGAGAATTTCAACAGCCTTGGATAATTACATTGGATGATATACCTTAACTAATGATTTTCAAATGGTGAAACTTGTGCTCAAGTTTTATTTTATATGCTTATTTGTTTTGTTTCAGATGATTTTTCCCTACCTGAGATCAAAATATAGATTTCTCACCAAAATGTCTCTCATGTTTGAATGAAAGGCAATGTACAGTGTTAACTGACAAAGAATAAATGATTAAAATTTGGCAAAATAATGCATAATGTGATGATTGTAGAAAGTCACACGTTGAGAAATCTGAAAGTGATGATATATCAGTCATTTGCAATCTATCTACTGGAGAGAATTTAATACGGGTGTCCTTACCAATAAATAATTGTCAGGCCTTTCAGTAATCACTTGGAAGACAGGAATTGCACTAGACTAATGTGAAATTTCGAATTGAAAATGTTGGCTTTATATTCACTAGAGAAGAACTGGATATATCAATGATATTGTCAAGTTCAAATTTTGGAAAACCAGGGAATATATATCATTTGATAGATGAGGTTGTCTTAATAACGACATTAAGAATTATAAAAAATAATATGAATTTGTTCCTGAGGACTTCATCCTTAGTTTGGACACAAAAGATGCTTAAATGGATGAACAGTTGGGGTAATTTGGTGATTATATTAGAGATTATTGCAGAGGTAGACTTATGTAGATAATGTCATAATGTTAACACACAAAAAAACTTTTACTTATTTATTGTATGTGAATATTTTAACTTAGTTTTTCTCAATTATTTGAAATGCATGACAAAATTACTAAGGTACTTGTAATAAAAGAATATTCTTAAAACTTTCTAATAAAAATTAACTAATAGCTACTTAAGCTTTTTCTTAAATGTAATTTAGTCTATTGGTGCAGTGTAGGTATATAATGATCACATTCATCATAGAGAAGTTTTACTTGTAAATGTTTTACCTTGTTTTGTCTCTTTTTTCATTTTTTTCTGTTTCCCCTCCCATTTTCCGTTCCTCTCCCTTCAGCCCCTCTTCCCCTCCTTATTTGCAAAGCCTTTTTTATTGAAAGCACACCAGACACTTCTTATGCACACTAAGATTTTAGAAAAATTTTCTAAATTTATTGAGCCAGGTACTACTTACAGAATCATGATCTAAAACCTGATAGACAATACTTATGTTTCTTCAATCATGTAGCACCACTCTGTCATTTGAAATATATTTGAAGAATTCCTTCTCAGAAGATAGGACAATTATAAATCTTCTATGAAACTTGAAAGTTCAATTTATTAAAAAGTGTTTCTTCAAAACAAATAGAAATATTTAAACATTATTTTTATTATTTTAAAGAGAATAAAAATAATAAAAAACATTAAAAATGATACAGAGTTTCACTAAAGAACCTGATAGGAATTCACCAATGGTTGTTCTATTGCATATTGTTGTCTTCAAATTAGTTGTTCAGATTACCAGATAAAAGCATGCAAAATTAGTCCAAAAAATTTAAAAGAAGAAAAAAAGTTAAGCATTGACTGTTCCTTTCAATAGACCAGTAGAAATCACCAATGAAATTATCCTAGCTATCCTGTGTATATACATATATATTTTTTCCTTCCTTCCTTCTTTCTTTTCTCCTTTCCCTCATCCAAGTTGTTCCTTCCCTTTGAGCAGTTTCTTTCCCTTGGTACTTTTATACAATAGGGTATTAGCTATAAAAAAGATAAACTCGAGGCTTTTATAGGTAAATGTGTGCAACTAGAGACCATACTCATAAGTGAAATAAATCAGACCCACATGTGTAAACATCATATTGTCTCCCTAGTGTAAGAACTTGAAAGAGTAAATAAAATCCAAAATATACAATAGCCACAACAAAACTATATTAGTATATTATTTTCTAAAAAGTCTCCTCTGTAAGACAAAACATGTAAATTAAAATAAAATTTAAAACATAAAAAAAACCCTTAGCCTTTTAGAACAAATCATTTACTAGAATCCTCCTTGATGGATCCTGAGAGAAGGGAATCAAGAGTGAATGCTCCAAGGTAAGACGAAACAGTTTTGTATTTCTACGTCTCTTGTACTTACATTTGTCTTCGTAATAATTTCTGTGCATACGTCTGCATTTCCCAGGGCATCTAAATTCTCGAAGGTTAGAAAATATTTCCTTCGATCTCCAATGCTCAAGAGTCTGCCACAGTGCGGACACCTGGTGAGTTATTATCTAAATAACAACACTATTTTTACAAATGGGTTAACCTTTGCGGTACACTCAGGAAAAACCAAGGAAATCACAGGAAGGATAAAAATAGAAAGCAGACAAAGAAGTATTTAATTTCTTTTTACTTTTGTCAAAGTCAATAAGTCAGTATTAAAAGTTTTGCCCCTGTGTCTCATTATTTTAAATTAATATACAAAATACATTTGTATGGATAATATATATGTGTATATACATGCATATCTATACACACATATTATATGCCTATAAATAATTGTTAAATTTGCTAAATGATCACTTTTTAGTGGTGATTTTTAAAAATATGCCTATAATTTATTTTTACTTATAATAGAGGTATTCAACAATTTATCATTTCCAAACTAATGGAAAAGCTAGAGATTACAGGAACTAAATATTTGTTGTAGAATGTCAGATACTACATGTCATTAAGACTGAGTAAAAGTCATAAAATGAAATTGTATTCTAAGATCATCAACTACTTACAAAGAGTTAACATTGGCAAGTTATTTTATTGGCTTAAAGTTGATCATGGACACAGTACTTAAATTAATTTAAGTCACCAGCATTATTATATGTTTAGAAAAAGCAGTAAGACACCCTAACTAAATTAAAACACACACATGTGCTGCAATCAATGCCACACATCGGAACTGTAGCCTATAGGCTTTTGAAGAGACTCTGAGTGACATCTGAATTTGACTTTCAAGGTCTCACTCAGCTACCATCTAGGTTATGTCTTTTGGGAAGGCACACGACGGGCCAAGTAAATGATGTAAGACCCACAGAACAGGAAAGATCAGGGCCTGGAGTATAACTCAGCGTCAAAAGTGCCTTCCTGGCAAGCACAAGGTCCTGAGTTTGATTCCTGGTATCTAACCCCACAAAAAAGAATAGTAATGATCTGAATATCTCCATTCACAGCTATTTGCACTTGACTTTGCTCGGATCCTGTTGGTAAATGTTTGAAAATATTGCTGATTTCTCTTTTAAGTTCAAATCAGTTAATATTTTATAGGAATAATAAAGCCATATTTTAATGCTCCTGAATTTTCATAAAGACTTGAAATTTAGATTCTAGTAATGTAAGCATATTTCTTTCTGTTTTGGTTGATATTGTAAAACTCTGCTATTACTAAAAATGTCTCTCACTATTTGATCATCATGATGGGCTGAACAATGATGTCCTTGAAGAACCTTTAGATATCCATGTTCTAGTGCCTGGAAGCTGTGTGTGTGTGACCTTACATTTAAAAAGGTACTTTGCAGATGTGACTAACTTAAAATCAGTAGATAGGGAGAAGTTGCCACACCATTCAAATAGAACTAATATAATCACGAGGAGCTTTGTAAGAGGAGGTAAACACATCAGGAGCAAAGAAGCGGGTATGATGAGAGAAGTGGAGATCGCCAGGCTTCAATCACTCATAGGGAGTCATATGTCAAGGAAATGAGTCTCTACGTGCTAAGGAAGTACCCATCCCCCACCACCTGCTAGAGTTCTCAGAAGGAATTTAGCCTGGTGAGCACCTTGACATTTGAACTTCTGCTGTCCAGACTGATAAAATTTGGAATAAATTTGTGGTAATTGGTTGCAAAAAAACAATGAAAAGGAATGAAATCTCAATCGCAACCATAAAGATCATTTCCATTGGAGAACAGAAGAGGAAGCCAGACTGTTAGTTAGCTGTGTAGTTTATGGAGCCAGTATGCTTGCCTTTAAATCTCCTTTTACCACTTCCAAGATGTGTTATTATAACAGCTATTTCCCTTTCTGTGTAGCAGAGATAATAACAGTACTTACCATAGAGGAATTTTAAGAAAATTAAATATTAAATAAATTTGAAGCTATTAGTGTAGTGTGTGACACACTGTAACTTCTCATAAAGTCCCTATGGACATTAACAATTTTTAACATAATTTTCATTGTTTTTCAAGTTAGGTGTTATGGTTTATGTCTAGGTTGCTCCCTAAAGTCTCACATTCTCACAGATGGGGCTTTTCTGAGCACCTGGATCAGGAAGCTTGCTAATTATGTGTGGATTAGATCCATAAGAAGCTAAATAACTGTGATTTGGGACGTGAAGCCTGATTGGAGGAGGTGGTTCCCTGGGGGCGTGGCCTGGAAGCGCCCATCCCTGCCTTGATGTCGTTCTCTCCTTCCAATTGCTTTGTCATGAGCTGTTTCTCCTCTGCCGTGCTCCCCTGCCTTGGAGCCAGCTGACTGTGGGCTAAAACTTCTGCAAAATGGGGCCCAGAATAAACCTTTCTTTTGCGGAGTTGTGGGTGCCGGGTACTGTGTCCCAGGAAGAAGAAACTGATTAAGACATTAGAATTCTCTCTTTTTTCTTATCATATTGGGGTACTGGGTATTGCTTTTATACTGAGATACATCTGCAGCTGTAGTTTTTTTCTTTTTTTTGTTTTTGTTTTTTGTTTTGTTTTGTTTTGTTTTTGCAATAAGGTCTTCCTAACTTGTTTAAGCTGAGTTCAAATTTGCGATTTTCTTGCCTGGGCCTTTCAGAGGGAAAACAAGGGTGCGCGACCATGTCCAACCATGATTATCATTGTTTTTTTTTTTCTTTTTCAGGGAAAAGCTTTCCTTATGTTTCTTATGGTATTGCAACAGCAAACAGAAACACTGAAACAACACTCAGGATTTGGAGGCATTTATTTATGTCAATAGGCACAGACAAGGGATCAATTACTCATCAAAACAGCCAACCCTGAAGGCTCGGGGAGAGAAGTTTCTGTGGGGTTGCAAGCAAGAAGCAGAGTACTTGGCTGACTTTGACTGGTTCTTACAGTGAGCATCACAGTGACCAGCCATTTCTAGGAGACAGTGGTCCCAGGAACTGTAACAGGAACTGTTACCTGGGCAACTAAGAGAACCTGAAGCATACTGTCTGGGGGGTCACTTTCTGCTACAGTAACCTGGTTTGCTCTAACATTCTCCTGCCTCAGTGTTCGGAGTAGCAGGGACTACTTGTGACTGACACTGTGCCCAGCCTTATTTATTTATTCTTTAATAAAAACAACTTATTTTTTCATCTACAGAGACTATCTGATGGAGAAGAAATAAAAATGGGTTTTACTGAACCTCTTCCTTCCAAGAGCTTATCAGCATGAGGGAAAGCTAGAGTATTACGGATTGCAATGTGAGCAGAATAAAAATATAGATGATTTTCCAACTTCCAAGCATGTAACTCCCGAGTCTGGCAAATCTGTGGTGTGGTGTGCTGTGTATCTGGTTTTGACTGTGGAATTATTTCATCTGCAGTGCACAAGTGACTCACCCGGTTGGACAGAGAAAAATGTAATAGAATTGGAAAGATAAATGTGTGGTTTAAGAGAAAAGAGGAAGTGTTTGACTCTGCTATGTGTTGGATTGCTGGCTATAAGTTCATGCCATTAGATACTTTTATAATCTCCAATTATTACACAGCTCATGCACTTTCACACAAATCTTTTGATGTGGAAGTGGTTTTAGTACTTTCTGAAAAAATAATAGCAACAAACATTGTTTCTCTAGTGGTATAGCGCCTCTTCCATTAATAGCTCTCTTTTTTTTTTAGAATTAAAAGCGATAGCTCAGGACTGGAGATAAAGCCTCAGACATAAAATGAGCAAATAATAACAATTTGGGGGTCCATGTAGGATTTTTTCTCTAAAATGAACCTTTGCAATCCTTTCATGTGTTATGCAGATACCATTGTTAGGTGACATGCACAAGAGGAAGAGCATTCAAAATTGTTTGATCCATTAACAAAAGAAAGAAAGAACAAACATTGTAACCAATAAAAAAAAAAAAGCCAGTTGTTTTATTTTCATTTATTTTACAGGTTGTTTTTGCATCTTGTTGACATCCTCCCCCAAAATAAACTGGGTTACAAAACTGGACTTGGTTTGTATGCATGTGATTTAACCTTAAGTATTGTTACCCTCCCCTTCACCAAATATATAGACACATCAACTCCTTTCATGTTGCTGTTCATCACCACCACTTTACAACTTAGAAAAGTCGTAGGACGTGATTTAGGAGGTACAATTACATGAATTGGTTTAGCGTTTTCTCTTTTTCACTAAAGTCACTGCCTAAAAACATCTATTATCTATTGTTTTAAAGCTTTATTTTGTTTGAAGTTAATGGAAAAACATGCATTACAAAGCAAAATGAGTCACCACCTGGGTGACTCGAAGGAGAAGCAGTTGTGTCCATTTTGGCTGATCCTGGACCTATTTCCGTGTATTTATATGTACAGAGCTGTCTAGGGCTTTTCCTTATCCCTTCAACTGGCTTTAAGCAATGCATATCAGTCCAGCTGAGGTGCTGATGGTCGTCTTTGAATACGGCAGGCAGTGTTTCCCTGGACCCTTGTTGTTCCACGTGTGAGCCGGGACAAGACAGGATGAAGAACCAGTGCTCCATGCTATGGGCTGGGATTGAGCCTCGAGATAGAGGCCATGACTTCTGGGGCTTGCAAGATGACACAGCAGAGCTTAAGCATCCACTCAAAGCATTAGATACTACCTTATTCGTGTTACACATGTCACTCACTAGAAATTCAATAACTTTTCATGGGATTAAAATGTAAACGTCCTGGGCAGCAGTGAGAACTGAGAAGGGCTCTCTATAGTAATTGTGTATTTAACACTTTACTGTAAGATACTTTATAGCCTACTTTCTGTATATTTTGACTCCCTGGAACACAAAATATTTTTAAGCAACAAGAATCACTGTATTTAGCAAGTGGGAGAGTATTATTGTATATATATTATTTTAAATTTTATTAATTCTGTTATAAACCATTCAGGTCATCTAAGTACACAGCTCATCCCTCTTACTATTCAGTAATAAGGCAAGTCAAGCCCTGAGCACGGACAGTGGGGCCATTGCTACCTGCTTACTTTATTGTCCTCTTCCTCACTCATGCTGCGCCTTCTCTTCTGGCTCACACGCCCGTGCACACACACGTACACAGTATCCACACACACATAAACAGACATAGCATTTAGTGTTGTGGAATTTGATATCAGGTTTACTGGCATTTATAGTATTATCATCATTATTTTGGTGCAAAACTTCAGGTAAATTACTTAACTTCTCCAAGCCTGTGGGTCTATGAGAAGTGAAGATAGGCAGCACTCATATTCTTAATAAGCAGAAAATGCTCATATGTCAGCATAGTTATTTTCAGGAGAAGCAGTAGTTGAGATATCAGTAAGTGTTCGTAGTTGTTCTATATTTGGAAATGTATTCCCACTTACAGTAATGTACAATCACTTTGTTCAGGGATTGTTACTGTAACAGGCACACAAATTAGTGGATAATTATGAAGTGTAGGATGAATCATAACAGATAAACCCTAGGACAATGCTGTCATTAGAGATGCCTATATCATCTTTCCAATTAATCTTTGCTTAGTTATTAGCAAAATCAAAAAATGAGAAGAGGCTGCAATACTGACTACTGAGTTTTAGTAGTGTGGGATGAATAGCGGTTCAAGCACGTTTTAATATTTTTATATAATGTATTGTTTTATTTACTTATATATTGTTTACAACTACTATCCAATGTCAAACTGATTGTTATTAATGTTTTAATTAGTGGAATCCACAAAATATATGAAGTTGTATTAAGAAATCACGTAATTTATAAAACTATCTGCCTGATTCCATT
>NW_004955427.1:4510151-4518068 GCF_000276665.1 Chinchilla lanigera | reverse complement strand
CCACTTTGTTTGTAACTCTATATTGTCTGTATTGTGCTTGTGATATGTTGTAAAATGTTGTATGTCTGTTAATGTTTCCCTCCTTTTATCTTTAAAATAAAAAAAAAAGAAAAACACCAAGCAGTATTTCAACTTGTGCCTCTTTTAGTATAAAATTCAAATGGAAACATTCAGATCAATGTTATTCTCATTTTCCCCAAGAAATAGGCATTTTATAATGAACATATTATTATTATTATTATTTAAAAGATAAAATATACCTATAATACGCACTCTTTCATGTGACCATTTGACTTTGCATAACAGTTTTTGGGCAAAAAGTTATGTGAATAGTTCACAAAAATGCATAAAAATCACTATTGGCATCAAAAAGCTACATTCAAAGGAGAAGCCCAGTTTAAGATCAATTTACTCATTTCTAAACCTTGGTAATGTGTCAGACTGCCATTAAGTTCATCCTTAAAACTCATTATAATTTTGATTTTTATTCAGATGAGTGCTGAAGGATGAAGACCGTGACCAAATATAAAACATTTTTCTTGGGGTATTGTGTGACTCAGAGCTAGATACCACATTCAGGCCCAAAATGATGGTTCTGCCCCAAGATCAGCTATCTTGATGTGTATTTGGAGGACAGATTTTGAAAACTGAATAATGTACTTTACAAAACTAGCATAAGTGATTGCTCCAGTATTTCACTGACTTTTTGATAATATGATATAGACACAGGCTAGAATCTTATAAGACTGACATTTTTCAGAAGCAAATCATGGAAATTGGCTTTCGCTGACTCCAAAAAAACTTTTTTTTTTTTTTTTTTTTTTTGGTTTTTGGTTTTTCTCTGGTACCAGGAACTGAACTCACGACCTTGCGCTTGCCAGGCAGGCGCTTTTGCTGTTGAGCTAAATCCCCAGCCCCCCAAAAAAACTATTTTAAAAAATGTACAAATTTGATAGTAAAGTGGAAATCTGGGCTTAAAGTTATGAGGGAGATTCTGTGTGAGAATGACATTGGTTTGATAGCTGTAGTGGTTGATTGATTATGTCAACCTGAGAAGTTTAGAAGCATAACTAAATTTGGCTCAGAAACTGGCTCAGCAATTCTACACCCTAGGGTTTAGAGGAGCCACCCTAGGGTGGATCATCACCTAGATAATATAAAAGGGAAATGAAGAAGGACAGAGGAACTTCCATTCCTTTTGGAAGCGCTCCAGTCTTCACCCTCAGCTTGGACTTCGTCTCTTGGCTTCTAGTGCAGACTCTTCGGCTTCCACCTTGGATCCTTCAGCCTTCCGTCGCAGACTCATCGGCCTCCTGGTATGGACTTGCATGCAACTGTGCAGTGAACTCCAGACCCTGGACTGAGCCCTTCGGTCTTCACTGTGCAGACACCCTCTTCACTGTATGAGCTTCGTCATACAACTCTCTGGCTGACCATCATAAGCCAATCCTGCAATTTCTTATACATTTGTACATCTTGTATTATATCTATTTCTCCAGTAAAACCCTGACTGATACAATAGCAGAAGCTATTGTATACTAGAAGCTTATTCTAGAATGAAACAGAATTCAGCTTGTTTATATATTTTAATTACTTTTTCATCTTTTATTTATTATTAGTACATACTTTTATAGTGCATAATGCTCATCTAAAATGTGTTATTTATGCAAACATAGTACTACTCTGCAATAAAGAGTAAACTTGAGCAATTTGTAGGAAGTGGATGCACTTTGAGATCATAATATTAAATAATATACATGAGACACAGGAGCTTAAGTAGCAAATATTTATATATATTTTTTTGCGGCATGTTCACATTTCTCATGTTCACTTACCAATGTCCGAGCAATGTGCATGTGTAAGAGATGCTCTACAGTGCACAGGAGAAGGAAGAAATGTGGATGTGAATGCAGTTCAGAAGGAAGAGCTCCTATCCCTAACCCCCAACACCTACAACTGTAAAAACAAGTGTGTGTATATACAGATATATATGGCTTTCTTTTTGATTTCTGAAATCTTATAAACTACAATCAGGAAACTCAAATACTTCATTCCATATTTGTTTAGTCTCATTGGTGCTGTAAGCTGGAAACGGATAAGAAAAAGTGGGAGAAACTCTTTTAGAACAAATTTATCAGGAAATTTACAATTTTAGATAACTTTAATGAAGCTGGATTAATGTATAGTTCTGAATCTTGTTCATCAAATAAGAAACTGGAAATAAATCCATCCTCTAATGTTATGCCCCAGACCTGCCATCTTCAGTGGTGATAAATGGACAGATTAAATTACCTGAATTTTTATTTAAATGGAATTTAAAATAACATCTAAATCATAAAAACAAATAATGGATTTAATTATACAATTCAATATTTTGGCAAGTAAATTACATATGACCTGAAGTACTTATAAATATCACCCACAGAACTTTAATAAATTTAATTGTGTTACTCTGGTTATCAGTAATTTTATAGCCATTTAAAGTATATCTCTTCATGAAGTAAAATTATTTTTAAGCTTTTCATATTCTGACAAAAATAACTCTTTGTTTTTCATTTACAGAATTACATCTGCTGTATTTGCATTTTACTGTTTTGAAACGAGTTTACTTCACAATTTTATTTCTTTTTTTGTCAAATAGCTTTACCGGAGACAGGAAAAAGAAGTTCATGAAGACTAAAACTTACAGAAATGCAAACCCTCATAAATAGTAGTTTGTGGAGGACCACCTGGGTGACTCGAAGGAGAAGCGGTTGTGTCCATTTTGGCTGAGCCTGGACCTATTTCCGTGTATTTATATGTACAGAGCTATCTAGGACTTTTCCTTATCACTTCAACTGGCTTTAAGCAATGCGTATCAGTCCAGCCGAGGTGCTGATGGTCGTCTTTGAATACGGCAGGCAGTGTTTCCCTGGAACCTCGTTGTTCCACGTGTGAGCCGGGACAAGACAGGATGAAGAACCAGCGCTCCATGCTATGGGCTGGGATTGAGCCTCAAGATAGAGGCCATGACTTCCTGGGGCTTGCAGGATTACACAGCAGAGATGAAGCATCGACTCAAAGCATTAGATACTACCTTATTCGTGTTACACATGTCACTCACTAGAAATTCAATAACTTTTCATGGGATTAAAATGTAAACGTCCTGGGCAGCAGTGAGAACTGAGAAGGGCTCTCTATAGTAATTGTGTATTTAACACTTTACTGTAAGATACTTTATAGCCTACTTTCTGTATATTTTGACTCCCTGGAACACAAAATATTTTTAAGCAACAAGAATCACTGTATTTAGCAAGTGGGAGAGTATTATTGTATATATATTATTTTAAATTTTATTAATTCTGTTATAAACCATTCAGGTCATCTAAGTACACAGCTCATCCCTCTTACTATTCAGTAATAAGGCAAGTCAAGCCCTGAGCACGGACAGTGGGGCCATTGCTACCTGCTTACTTTATTGTCCTCTTCCTCACTCATGCTGCGCCTTCTCTTCTGGCTCACACGCCCGTGCACACACACGTACACAGTATCCACACACACATAAACAGACATAGCATTTAGTGTTGTGGAATTTGATATCAGGTTTACTGGCATTTATAGTATTATCATCATTATTTTGGTGCAAAACTTCAGGTAAATTACTTAACTTCTCCAAGCCTGTGGGTCTATGAGAAGTGAAGATAGGCAGCACTCATATTCTTAATAAGCAGAAAATGCTCATATGTCAGCATAGTTATTTTCAGGAGAAGCAGTAGTTGAGATATCAGTAAGTGTTCGTAGTTGTTCTATATTTGGAAATGTATTCCCACTTACAGTAATGTACAATCACTTTGTTCAGGGATTGTTACTGTAACAGGCACACAAATTAGTGGATAATTATGAAGTGTAGGATGAATCATAACAGATAAACCCTAGGACAATGCTGTCATTAGAGATGCCTATATCATCTTTCCAATTAATCTTTGCTTAGTTATTAGCAAAATCAAAAAATGAGAAGAGGCTGCAATACTGACTACTGAGTTTTAGTAGTGTGGGATGAATAGCGGTTCAAGCACGTTTTAATATTTTTATATAATGTATTGTTTTATTTACTTATATATTGTTTGCAACTACTATCCAATGTCAAACTGATTGTTATTAATGTTTTAATTAGTGGAATCCACAAAATATATGAAGTTGTATTAAGAAATCACGTAATTTATAAAACTATCTGCCTGATTCCATTTTTTTTTTACTAAAATGTCTGATCGGGCACCACAAGAATCAGTATTAAATAGCAGGCATCAGACTCTTCTGTGTCTGCCTGAAAAATGTTTTCTCTACAAGTGAAAATTTCTAAAGCGTATCTGGTCTAAAGACACCAAAGTGTTCTTTTCCGTTCTCCATCAAGTTTAAACTTCAGGCTATAGCATACATAATTCAGAAATTTCACTCTTCTTGATAAAGGTGAAAAATAATCTTAAACCAGAGCATCATAGAGGATTACAAACAAAGGATTCTGATCTATTATTGAGTTGTCTGCTCTCTGTCTCGAGGACCTTGAGCTAATAAAGAGAAGCTTCCCAATAAAATGAGGGAGTTTATTAAACTATTCTAGGCATCATTCCATTAATAATGTTCCTTATAGTGGAACTATCACAATGTTTTTCTTTAGGGTGATGAATTTTTTATATCACATACAAAGAGATACGTACACAGTTCATGCATACTCTTTTTTTCTTTTCTTTTTTTATTTTAAAGAGAAAAAGATAAACATAACAATGAAACTGAGTTGATGCATACTCTTACACACACACACACACACACACACACATCCGTGCCCAAATGTGGGAACCCCATACTCTCATCCCCATTGACAACAACAATAAAAGTTTCGCCATTAGATGAAAAGAATTGCTAGGAATATTATTTCTCTGTGGAAATACACAGGTCTGGGATAGAAGTTTAGTCTGCCTTTTACTTGGTGATAAAATGCCATGTCTTCTAGTGAAAGAATAAAGGAAGGACAAGTCATCACTCTGTAGAGGGGAAAGTGTTCAGCAAATGCTTAAGAGAAATTTACCTTTTCATTTAAAATACAAGTCCTCCTAAATCCACATCTAGTTTTAATTTTTTTTTTATTTTTATATTCTCGGTCCTCAAGAAATAGAAGGAAATAAATTCTATTCTATTCTATGAAAAACAGAGAAAGCATTTTTTTAAATTTTTCTTTTCGAGGGAAGGTGTACCAGGAATTGAACTTAGGACCTTGTGCTTACCAGGCAGGTGCTTGTGCCACTGAGCTGTATCCCATGCCCCTAGAAATAGAGAAAGAAAATGTAACACTAGCAACCTATCCTTCTGCGGTGAGAAGACTAGCATGTCGACCTAATAG
Organism: Chinchilla lanigera; assembly: GCF_000276665.1. Classification (NCBI taxonomy): domain Eukaryota; kingdom Metazoa; phylum Chordata; class Mammalia; order Rodentia; family Chinchillidae; genus Chinchilla; species Chinchilla lanigera. The sequence continues at coordinate 4,512,694 of NW_004955427.1, read as the reverse complement.
GCCCTTCCTGACTGATTTGTACACCTGCCAACTAAGTCCCTTTGTGCTGGGTGAACACCAAATTTAGTGCACGAGTACAGTGAGAAGCAACAGCCGGATTGGAAGGTAAATTACACGTGTTTGTCTGAGCTTGAGTTTGCCAAACTGTTTACTGTAACTTAACAGTAAGGTATAATTCTATCCACGAGAACAGAAGGAGGGAGAAAAATCACCAAGAGAAGAAATAATTCCTATTTATCATTAAAGGAAATAGATATCCTTGCTAGTCCACCTCTTAGTTCCTGAAATAATGAAATTTCAGTTATAAAGGTAGAGCATTTAAGGTCTTACGAGGCAAAGCAAATTTGCATGATCTTTCTCAGAAATATTGGGTTGTGCTAACAACCTGATAATGACCTGTGGAGGTGTTTCTCCAGAGTTCATTTGATGCTGAAACTTTCCCTCCTTCTCTCCAACAAAGAGACTTCTTTGTGTTCTTATTAGTTTAAAAAAAAAAGAATCATTCATATGAGGAAAACTTCTTCCTGACCCATAATGCAAAGGCAATGCCACTGACTTCTTATATGGATATGTAAACACTATAACGCTGACCAAGAACAAAAGTAAATATCATTTTAATGATTACCACTTCCTGAGGTACAAGAGTTAAAGAAGTGGAATGGAAAATTACCTTCACTATCTGAATTTTTTTGAGCATCTCTTAATTTTCTACCAAATCCACACTAGGAATAAGATGAACAGTGTAGCAGATCTCACACACGCAGTGTGGCAGATCTCACACACACAGTGTGGCAAGCATGAGGGAAGTGTGGGCCATGTATTCAGGAACCAATTGTGTGAAACCCACAACCAAAATAGGGGAGCATATGCTTAGCATTCCCTACCATGTTGATTAAATTAATTGACTTTAGCTTTTTGCTAACTACTTTAATATGTGTATTTTCTCAGTTTGTTTTCACTATAACCTTCAGGTCACTTAACTACAAATAACCCCATTTTATAGATGAAGAGGCAAAAAATTGTGAAATTTGCTTGAGAATATGCACCTGATAAGTAGGCCATGTAAAAGACCAGGTATGCTGCCCCAGAATCTGCCACTTCGTATTTTGCTGCTTTGTCACCCATACGTGGCACAGGGTGGTCATTTACCCCATAGATTACATACTCTATTAGCTATTTAACTCACAGAATAGTTTAGCCAAAGCCCTGTTACTTAAGTTACCAAAGGCTTTGTTACCTTAATTAAATGTGATTAATTACAATTTTATCTCTACAGATAAAGAGCACACCATAACTCATATTTGAAGTTTCTCAGATTAATTTTACTGATAAGAACAAGAATTTTACTGTAAACTACCAGCAGATAAGACTACTAAATAAAACAAGGAATGATCCCTGTTTTCATCAAATAAAGAAGCAAACAATCTCCTTCTGCATGGGTGGAAAGGATCAAAGAAGCTTAAAGATAGGAGATAATGACATCCATACAGTCTAAATATACATTATCCAATTTCAATAAAAGAAATTCAGAAACTGACAAATCTAGGAAGTTGAGGCTGTTTTTGTTCCTGAGTTAATAGTGGAATCATGATTGTATTTTCCATTAAAAATATTCATAAGTAATTTTCTGTGGGCATTATGTAGACCAGGTTGGCCTGGAATTCAAGCATATCCTCCTGCCTCAGCCTCCTGAGAGCTGGGATTACAGGCATGCACTACCACGCCTGGTGCTGCAACAATGCCTGGCCCAGAGTCACTACTAGAAAGCTATAGAAAAAAGCAAGGTAACGTAGTCACCCATTCTTTATACCAGGGCACTCCTTCACATGCAAACCTTGGGGCTTGTATCTTCACCAGTATAAATAAAGATATTGGCTGGTGTATTGTCAATTTGCACAATAATTTGGAATTGAAGTGGAATGTAAATGAGTTTTCACATGTTCTTTCAGCATTCTCCCACTGGAAATTCAAAATATGTACAATGTTCAATGACTGCAATTTAAAAATACAAAATGAAATGAAGGAAGCATTACCAGAAATAATGTCAGTGCATAAGCATTCTACTTTGGCAACTGACCTTACAAATGGACTAATAATGTCACTCTATGATGAACGTTCATGTTTGTGCAGGGACGGTATTTATACAAAGGTCTCATGAATCCATAACATTTATGGAACATATTCAGTATGTATATGGAATATGCATGCTGAAAAAGTAGAACAGAAATTAAGATGGTGTCTTATGGAGCTTATAGTAAATTATCTCCAGAATCAAATATTAATGGAAATGCAAAGCAAGTTTTCTTTAAGAAGCATTCTTTGTCGAACTTATGAAGCTAAAGGGAGTTTAGTAATTCATACTATTTTTGATGTCTAAACCATAAAGGATACCACATGGTTATAGGTTTCTCAAGGTAGAGAATTTTGCTGTCTCAATTGAGGTTGTGTTATGGTTGATACATTGTGTCAACTTGGGGAGTCTAGAGGTTTGGCTAAGTGACTCAGCAGGAAGCCAGGGTGCTTACTTTGTATACATCCTGAGC